>NW_027131123.1:0-20546 GCF_026122565.2 Emydura macquarii macquarii
AATAGAAAGTGATCTCCTTCCCTTAAGATAGACAGACAGACAGACAGAGAGATACGACCTGGCCATAGTGGTTCAGACCGATGGTCTATGTAGCCAGTATCCTGTCTTGCTCAGTGTCCGGTAGCAGATGTGCACGGACAGGTACAGAACAGCGAAATTTGGAGTAAACCAACCCCATCTTCCACCTCGCTCCTGGCAGCCCGAAATGTCAGATGGGCTTTGAACCCCCATGAATGTATCGAGATTTTATTTGAACCCAGTGATGCTTCTGGCCATCACAACATCTCGTGGCCATGAGTTCCGCTGGTTACTTGTGCAATTTCTGACAAAGAGCTTCCTCTGGTTTGTGTTAAGCCCTCTGGCCCTTAATATTCCCTGGGGGCCCTTGGGTTTATTTCTGTATGTGAGGAAAGGGCAAAATAATTAGTTCCCTGTTCACTTTTCCCAGCACCATTCGTGATTGTATAGACCTCTCTCATATGTCTCCTAAGTCACCTCTTTGATAGATAGATGGATGTCTCCAACCATGGTAGGCCAGATGATACCACTGTGATGTCATTTTTCTGTTTATTAACAGATTATTTGACTTAGTTTCATAACTGAGTGCTCGGTGCTGTTGCCATAACAGGAAACTAAAATATCTGATAACAAATAGAAGATATAAAATGAAAGGACAACCACTCCAGACACTTCCCAGGAGTTGAGACCGAGCACCTGTCTATAGAGGCAGGTTAAGTACCAGATGACTCTGACCTGGTACCGGTCAGCAGAACCTTCGGGTTAGAAATACCCAACAGAGGCCATCTCGGATTGGTGCAGAAAGTTAAGGTTCAAAACGTTGGTTGTTCGTGCCCTGGGAATGCTCTTCAAACGGGTTCTTCTTGTTGGGTCTCTGATTTGACTCACCTGGAATTCTCCCCAGTCTGCGCGTTGGCAGAAGTCAGAGCTGGTTTAGGGAAACCAAGATGCCGTTATTTTTAAAGTGCAGCAGGTGCTGTAGGAGTGGACCTGAAAACAGGACTATACTTTACCCCATTGGCACAGACTGAAGTGTAAATGGACGGCGGAAATCAGGATGACAGACTTCTAAATTGTTTCGTGGGGCTGAGACTTTCCTCTGGCGAGGTGGGACACAGCAGGGCCACAGGCCTCTCTGCTCGGCCCCTCAGAGGAGCGAATTTCACCCCCAGAAAATTACAGACGGGCGGAGGGGCAGGTCACCTCTAGATTAGTGACCCACCTTTCCACTCAGTCACCTTCACACAGGGCTCAGCATCCCGCACCGGCCTTCCCTCGCGGGGCTCAGCTTCTGCCTTCAATGGGGGAAGGAGGGAGCCGCTGTCTCCTGAGAAAGCCCCGCTGAGTCAGGGGAAGCGTCGCAGAGGGAGGGCGGACGCATCTGCTCCTTCTTGGCTATAAAAATATCCATTTCAGTGTCTGCTCCCTCGCTCCCCAGGGGCAATGAAATCCGCAGAGCCTCCCCCTTCCCTGCCAGCTGTGTGCGGTGTGCGGAGGGGAAACACTTTGTGTCTCTGACTTCTCACTGCGGTGGATGGAGAGCGCCACCGCCAGGAAAATTCTCCCCCCGTCTCTGCAAGGCGAGGTTTTTGTCTGAAATTACCCGGACTTCCCCTCGCTGTGTGTCTGGTACAGTACAGTAATACACGGCGGTGTCCTCGGCTCTCAGGCTGTTCATTTGCAGGTAGAAATTGGCGCTGTCCTTGGAGGCTGTGAATCGCCCCTTTATTGTGGAGGAATAATACTCGCTCTGCCCTGCTTTCCAGTAGTTGACCAGCCACTCCAACCCCTTGCCCGGCTCCTGTCTGACCCAAGCCATATAATAGTCGGAGACAGTGAATCCGCTCACGGCGCATTTCAGCCGAGTGGACTCTCCGGGCTTCTTGATTTCTGGACCCGACTGGGTCAGAACAACCTGTGCCCGGGCCCCTGTGGGACAGGGAGAGAGAAAAGACAGCAGTGAGGGAACCAGGCACGTGACACACATTCCCCTTCAGCTAACAGGGGAAGACGAGCATGAAAACACATGATCAAATAGGTGTAGAGCCCTGCAGAAAAGTGGTAAGGCGCGCCCGCTGCTCCAGGAAAAGTGACGGGGACCAAGTACCTGCCAGAGCTGCCGCCAGGAAGAGTAAATGGAGCCAAAGTCTCATTTTCCGGGTGTTGGAGGGGACATTGCTCAGCGGAGTGGTTGGTAACCGCACAGACACCGGGGGCTGCAGTTGGTCTGTCCAGCTGCTGCTGGGACTGACAGAGAGACAGAGATTTAAACAGGAAAAAGTCACCCTTATTTGCATGTCCCTCTCCTTATAAGTGAGATGCTCCTTCCCTGAGTCGTCACGTTTTCTTTTCATGTGGTGCAGAGACCGTGGAAAAGTCTTTTCTTCTTGCTCTGGGCCTGGCCCAGAGTTCACAGCATTCGGTGGGAATCTTTCCTTCGCCTTCATTAAGCCTGCCTCTGACACACCTCACAGCAATGCTACAAACACCTACAGTGATATCTGCCATCGCCTGTTCTAGGGACTTCTGGGAACACCCATTATCTCAGCATCTCCGCACCGGGCCGCTTTTCATTCCTGTCACCGCACGACACACCAGGGATGTACAGAAATGCTCTTTTTAAAAAAATCTGGGACCCAGGCAGCAAGGGGCAGGGTTTTTAAGGTATTTAAGTGCCGGCTAATGCGGGAAAACACCTTGTAGGATCTACAAAATGTGCCTAGGCCTCAAAGACATTAAATTGGGCCTCCTCTCAAAAGTCACTGGATTCCACGTGGTTGGATATGAGTGGAAACTCAGAATGTTGTTTTGTGGCTGCTTTTCCTTTGGAAAATTTGACCAGGGAAATTTCTCACAGGTTTGACGGGGAGTTTCCAGAGTCCGAGTGCACCTGCAGTTTCTCTGTGCACCCGAGCAGTGTGTAGACACAGAGTTGAAGGGAGGTTTTCCAGCCCCAGGACCCCTTTCTAGTCTTGTCCCCAGGGCTGTGCTGTTTTCCTTCTTCGTGGTGAATGGAAGAAGGGGAATCTGCAGACCCCTCACCCCCTCTCTTTCTCTTTGTCCACACGCTTTTGTATTCTAATTAAAACCGGAAAACGAACCCTTTGTGCGGTTCTTTATTTATTCGTTGTAACCAGGAGAGTTTTCTCCTAGGGAAACGCTCCATGTGCAGAGAAAAGCCGTGTGCCAGTTCCCTGATGTGGTCAATAGAAGTGAGACAATGTTGGGGGCAGGGCGTGGAATAAACGTGTCACACACTAAACACACACAGCCCAGCTCCATGGCACTGATCTATAGCGATTTAGGGATCAGCTTCATTTCCTTTTACACTTGCCAAGATGGGTGTTTTCACCTCTCCTGCTTCCTATCCTCACACCGGAGCTGTGCTAACAAGGCAATATGTGGATTTCTCTGTGGCAGATAATAATTAGTTTTAATCTGTATAAATACCTGCACCAAAATGTTTGGGACCGAGTCAATCACCCCCACACCCAATGGGGGACACCACTTCTCTGAATCGCTGCAGCCTGGGGGGTCTAGATTTGACCGAAAAGCCGGGTTCATTTCTCCCCTTTCAAACACAGGAAATTCCTTTCTCTTCTGAGCTCCCAGCGCGCGGACTGTCCGCACCCACCCAGCTGGGCCTCCTCGAGTAACCGCAGCGGGAGGTTTTTGTCTGAGCTCAGCCCGGCTTCCCCTCACTGTGTCTCTCGCACAGTAATAGCGGGCGGTGTCCTCGGCCTTCAGGCCGGTCATTTGCAGATACAGCAGGTTGTTGGCGTTGTCCCTGGAGATGGTGAATCGCCCTTTCACTGCATCAGCGTAAAATTGTTGGCTCCCATCAGTATAAATGAGCGACACCCACTCCAGCCCCTTCCCGGTTGCCTGTCGGACCCAGCTCATAGGATAGCTGCTGAAAGTGAATCCGGAGGCTTTGCAGGAGAGCCGGAGAGATCCCCCAGGCTTTTGAATTCCGCCTCCAGACTCCACCAGAAGAACCTGGGACCGGACACCTGGGAGGAGGGAGGAAAGAGAAGATGAAGAAGAAAAAAAGAAAAAGAGAAAAAGCTATTAAGAATCACAATAATTCAAAGCCGGCCTAAAGCTCAGAGAAGACGCCCATTCACACACCATGCTTTGGTTTAGGACAAGAATGTGCAGCCTGCCCTGGTGTCTCCAACCTGTGCTGGGGGCAGGAGAGGGGAGAGTTACCTGGAAGGGCTGCTAGAATAAATAAAAGGTTCAGCCAGGATATCATGTTGTTGACGTTGGAGGGTTTCTGTTGGTAGCTACAAAGACACCAAGATCTTGGCCTGCTCCCTTTTCACCCTGGGCAGTCTGAGAGACGCAGGATTTATGCAGGGCCCTGAGACACTGAATTTGCATCTCCTCTTAAAAAAAAAAAAAACACAGTCTAGAGCACAACCCTCATTAAACTCGGGCCTCCCTGAGACGGGTTCAGAGGAGAAAAGATATTTGGCTGAAGAAGAGGAGTTAGTTTCTCTTGTTGGCTCATTTCTGCAGTGATCTCTACAGGATTGCTAGCTGCCTCTCACAGACAAAATGCATTATCAAGGGTTCGCCGACCGCTAAACTCTGCCTGGTCTTATTTTGTGAGTTTCTTGGCACGGTGTGTACAGAACAGTCCATTGGGCCATGGAAAACCGTGTGTTTATTCCTTGGTCTGCCTTGGCCAAGTCACTTCTCCCTGTAAAATCGGGATAGAAATTCTGACCCTCCTTTGCGAAGTGCTTTGCCATCTACTGATGAAAATTGCTGTATAAATGCTACGGATTTAGTGGTATTACTGATGTCTGAAATGTCTTTCTTCTTCTATAAGAAAAAGGGAGCAAGTCTTTGAAACGCTTTCTAGGAAACCTGGACTACAAGACGGAATTATTATGAAATGAGCATCTTTAAAATTAATGGGAGTTGGTTGTTGGTATCTCCTAGGCTGCTCTGAATATTGCAGACAAGAACTGGACTCTGCTGAGTCATTTAGTAAAAACTGGCAGTCAAAAGCATGAACGAATCTAGAGTCCAGGATTATCATCCTGCCGGTATATGTGCACGTGTGTAATTATAACTCCGGGAGTACAGCCATGGCTTTGAGTGCGGCTAATTATAGGAATAATGAAAATTGAGTTGCATATTTAGGGTTATTTCACTCTTCTTCTTAGTATTAGTGTTAATATTATTTTCAACCTTCACTATATATAGGCGATAATAGGGGAAAAATGTCCAAAACGAAATGAAAGTCTCTATGGAAGTGCCAGATAAAAAAGATAAATAAGGTAATAAAATAACAATAATACATGGACCTTATAAGCTGGGCCCTGCCTCTGTGTTTATGCTTCTGATACAGAGTGCAGTTTTTGAAGGATTTTTAGCCATGTAAAGACTCCAATCCCATGGGAGTTGGAAACCTAACAATTCTGGATTCCTTCGAAAATCCCGGTCCACTCCCGAATGGGCAGAGGAGATGTTGTTTCGCAGGTGAGATACAGTGTGCCCAGGTGCACTGCTCACTTATGGTTATCAGGGGGACAATTTGTTGCAAAGATAGTTTTGTAAAATCCTGCAGCAGTCTGGGGCTGGGGATTTTCAAAGTAGTTGAAGGCAGACAGTCGGCCGGTGCATGATTTTCAAGGATGCAAATGGATTTGGGATGTCAGTTTAGCCCCTAGAACAATGTTCAGACGTTGAGTCATGGAAGCACTTAAGCGTTTGCTTGAACCCAGCTCTCTTCGGGACACCATTGAAATGTAAGCACACATCTTAGTGCCACTGATTTAACTTTGCACTTTACTGTCAGTTGTGCCTCTGGCAAAGCCGGACCTGAAAGAATATTTGTCTCCTCTGAGTAAAACACACAGAAAACCCTGAGTATGTACCTGCTGCTCTGTGCGCTTCAATGCTGATGAGGTAGATGAGGCTTTCTTTGGTCAACTAGGGAGTTTCCAGTTCACAGGACCTGATTCTCCTGGAGGACTTCAATGACCCTGACATCTGCTGGAAGAACAATACAGCAGAGCACAAACACTCCAGGAAGTTTTTGGAGGGTGTTGCAGACAACTTCCTGGTGCAAGTGGTGGAGCAACCAACTAGGGGCCATGCTTCTCTTGACCTGCTGCTCACAAACAGGGAAGATTTGGTAGGGGAAGTAGAAGTGGGTGGCAACCTGGGCAGCAGTGACCATGAGATGGTCGAGTTCAGGATTCTGACAAAAGGAAGAAAGGAGAACAGCAGGATACGGACCCTGGACTTCAGAAAAGCAGACTTTGACTCTCTCAGGGAGCTGATGGGCAGGATCCCCTGGGAGGCTAATATGAGGGGGAAAGGAACCCAAGAGAGCTGGATGTTTTTTAAAGAAACCTTATTGAGGGCACAGGAACAAACCATCCCGATGTATAGAAAGAATAGCAAATATGGTAGGCGTCCAGCTTGGCTTAATAAAAAAGTCTTTGGTGAACTTAAACACAAAAAAGAAGCTTACAAGAAGTGGAAGCTTGGTCAGATGACTAGGAAGGATTATAAAAACACTGCTCGAACACGCAGGAATGAAATCAGGAAGGCCAAAGCACAATTAGAGTTGCAGCTAGCAAGGGACGTGAAGGGGAACAAGAAGGGTTTCTACAGGTATGTTACCAACAAGAGGAAGATTAGGGAAAGTGTGAGCCCCTTACGGAATGGGGAAGGCAACCTAGTGACGGAGGATGTGGAGAAAGCTGAGGTACTCAATGCCTTTTTTGCCTCTGTCTTCACAGACAAGGTCAGCTCCCAGACTGCTGCACTGGGTGGCACAGAATGGGAAGGAGGCGAACATCCCTCAGTGCTAAAGGAACAGTCCAAGACTATTTAGAAGGATTGGACATACACAAGTCCATGGGGCCGGATGCAATGCACCCGAGGGTGCTGAGGGAGTTGGCTGAGGTGATTTCAGAGCCATTGGCTATTATCTTTGAAAGCTCGTGGCAACAGGGGGAGGTCCCTGAGGACTGGAAAAAAGCAAATATATAGTGCCCATTTTCAAAAAAGGCAGGAAAGAGGAGCCGGGGAACTACAGACCAGTCAGCCTTACCTCAATCCCTGGAAAAATCATGGAGCAGGTCCTCAAGAAATCCATTTTAAGGCACTTGGAAGAGAGGAAGGTGATCAGGAAGAGTCAACACGGATTCACCAAGGGAAAGTCATGCCTGACCAACCTGATTGCTTTCTATGAAGAAGTGACTGGCTCTGTGGATGTAGGGAAGGCGGTGGATGTGATATACCTTGACTTTAGCAAAGCTTTTGATATTGTCTCTCACAGTATTCTTATCAGCAAGTTAAAGAAGTATAGGTTGGATGAATGGACTATAAAATGGATAGAGAACTGGTTAGAGCATAGGGCTCAACGAGTAGTGATCAATGGCTCCATGTCTAGCTGGCAACCGGTCAAAAGTGGAGTGCCCCAGGGATCAGTCCTGGGACCGACTTTGTTCAACATCGTCATTAATGATCTGGAGGATGGGGTAGATTGCACCCTCAGCAAGTTTTCAGATGACACTAAGATGGGGGGGAGTGGTAGATAGCCTGGAAGATAGGGATAGGATACAGAAGGACCTAAACAAACTGGAGGATTGGCCAAAAGAAATCTGATGAGGTTCAACAAGGATAAGTGCAGAGTCCTGCACTTAGGACGGAAGAATCCGATGCACAGCTACAGACTGGGGACCGATGAGCATGCAGCAGTTCTGCAGAAAAGGACCTGGGGGTAACAGTGGATAAGAAGCTGGATATGAGTCAGCAATGTGCCCTGGTTGCCAAGAAGGCTAATAGCATATTGGGCTGCATTAGTAGGAGCATTCCCAGCAGATCGTGGGAAGTGATTATTCCCCTCTATTCGGCATTGGTGAGGCCGTTTTTGGAGTATTGTGTCCAGTTTTGGGCCCCCCACTACAAAAAGGATGTGGAGAAGTTGGAGAGAGTGCAGCGGAGGGCAACAAAAATTATTAGGGGGCTGGAGCACAAGACATATGAGGAGAGGCTGAGGGAACAAGGCTTGTTTAGTCTGCAGAAGAGAAGAATGAGGGGGGATTTGATAGCAGCCTTCAACTACCTGAAAGGGGGTTCCAGGGAGGATGGAGCTAGGCTGTTCGCAGTGGTGGCAGATAACAGAACAAGGAGCAACAGTCTCAAGTTGCAGTGGGGGAAGATCTAGGTTGGATATTAGGAAAAAGATTTTCACTAGGAGGGTGGTGAAGCACTGGAATGGGTTACCTAGGGAGGTGGTGGAATCTCCATTCTGAGGTTTTTAAGCTGCGGCTTGACAAAACCCTTGCTGGGATTACTTAGCTGAGGTTAGTCCTGCTTTGAACAGGGGGTTGGACTAGATACCTCCTGAGGTCCCTTCCAACTCTGTGATTCTATGATCTCCCTGTAGACATAAACAATCCAGCTGTTTGTGTCGGAAGCTGGAAGAGGAATTTCAAGAGATATACCTGTGCTGTTCAGCTAAGGGCTCCAGCTTTGTCATGCAGGCCTAGATCTCCTGTGTTCTCTTCCCACCTTCAGTAAGAGAGCGGGGCTCTGGATTATAGAACATTAAAACTCTTGGGTGCTCTGCACAGTTCTGGGTGGGGAGAGCAATCCAGATGTTACCCCATGAGACCGAGTATGAAGATTTTTGTGGTCCGTCGCTTCACTTCTTCAAGAAATGATAAAGAAATTGCTAGAGCAGGGGCCTGGGAAACAGGACTCCTGGGTGATCTTACCAGCCCTGGGATTTCTGATACATTCTTTGACTTTGGGTAGTATCAGGATTAATTCACAAGTGCCTGTACCTTGCCATAGAAAAATAGAGCCATAGGTCCAGTAGGGACCACATGGGTCATCCAGTCTAAGCCTGGGCCAAGACGCAGGGTTTATTGTGTCTAAACCACTGAAGACAGATGTTTATCCAGTTCAGTGGATAAGGTGAATAGCTAACCAAGCAGCAAGGACCCTGTGTTTGCAGCTGCTGCTCCCTGCCACCCACCAGGAAGGCTGATTCTTCGCGAGGTTAGTTTTAGTGCTGGCTCTGGTAGGTTTTCCCTCACTGTGTGTGTATCTGACACAAGTACAGAGCTGGAAACAGTCTGGCTCACCTGTGTGCTAGTATTGCTACAATAGGTATTAGCAGCATAAGAACGTGTTTAGTTTTTAGGTTTTATTGAATGCTTGTGAATTGCTTCCTGCCTTGATCTCACTGAGAACAGTTGTGTCCCATAGTGTTAGATAATATGTGAGTGGTTGTATTGGAGCTTCTGTGACTGTGTGAATCACCACAAAGGAGAGACACATGAAAGGGAGTGATATGCTGAATATCAACAGAAAGTGTTACCTGCTTTCCAACAGGAAAAGTCCAGTGACATTGTGGACCATGGAAGAGGAGAAAAGACTCTTCTTCTACTCTGTCCCCCATCTGCAGAAGATAAATCATGCAAGTTCCTTCAATCCCTTGAGTTTGCAGTCAGAGCACATCAGGTTGGGGGTGGGGAAGGGGAGGGAATAGAATCCCCTTGCACAAAGGAACTGGTTATCTATCTGGTACTTGGACTCTGGGAGGAAAGTTTCAAGGCATAAGCAAGAGATCCCCAGCTGCTCGGTCTGGATTAGCCCCAACAGACATAGAGAGCTTGATTCTTATAAAAGCTTCTGTTACCTTTTGCAAGTTAAGAATCTAACTCGTTTGTGTGTATGTTTATCTGATTTAATCTTCTAAATAACTCTTTTCTTTCCTATTCCTTTTAATAGTTTAGTATAGGATTGGCTCGAATGTGCGTCTACATGTGTCACAAATCCATGGGTCTGGTGCTATTGAATGGTTCTGGAACAGTCACTGGGAGGATCCCTTCAGTGTGTCAGTCCACTTAGGGTCACACTGTCACTAGGGTAAGCCACTTGGATTCACCAGTTCTTGAGATGGAATCTCAGAGCTTTCAGCAGCCCTGCTTTATGCCGTGAGATCCTTGCAGCGAGTCCAGCTGAATTGGCCACATGAGAGAGACATGGACACCTAAAGGGAGCAATGCACCCCCGACTTACCTAAACGGACCCTGGTTCAGTTCATGGAGTCAGCAGCTCCTCTTCCCTTTGGAGGTAAAGTCTGTGCTTGGGATATATATTATTTGTTCCCTTCTGTTGGTTGATTTGTTTCTTCCATATATTTTTGTCTGTATATTTATTTATTCACAATGGATGTTGAAGTAGAAGGTGAGTAGGTGGTGAGTCCTCCTTGCTATGGTGGGAAGGATCTGCAAAGTAGCTCCTAAATCCCTTTGGCATTTTTAGAATTTCAGACCTAATGAAGTCAATTCTTTGTGGAGAGTCTTAACCAAACATGTCTCTCTGTGAAGCAGTAAGAGATGCTGTAAAACATTTAGCACAGCAGTCTTTTAACAGTAAATCTGACTTGTTCTTCTCCTCCCTAAACCACCTAAATACTAAGGGCTTGATCCATAAATGGATTTAGGAGCCTAAAAGCTACATTAGGCCACAAAATCCCAGAAACAGACCCCAGTTAGATTCACAACCCTTCTTCTCCCCCCGCCGCTCTGCTCTCCCTGAATTCTGTAGACATCTAAACTCAGCTTGAACCCAGGTTTTTGCAGTGGAAGTTCCCTGGGCATGGGTGTTTCTGCCTCTGACTATGCACTTTGCAGGCCCAGGGCTTGTCTGCATGGCATGGCAGTGGGCACCACAAGGTGTAATTTGTAGAGCACACCTGCCCATTGTGCTGTACCTAACCCATGTAGATCCCACTACTGTACAATGGTGTTGTCTTGGTTTGAACATGGGGCAGTTAGAGCTGCAAGCTGCTGCGCTGGTTGATTTTGGGAAGGAGAATAAACTCCCCGAATTTCAGAGTTAACCAATCTCTCCGTGGTGGGGCACTATGAGAAATCCTTCCCTTTTGGCCAAGTGAGTTGATAATTGCCCAAGTATTTGGCTGCTTCCTATAAAACAGCTGGTGCTGGCCCCTCTGGGCTGAGCGAGGTGGGCCCTTGGGCGTGTGTTGGGGCTGGTAGTTCTCAGGGTACCAGGTTTCTGAAGGCTGCTGAATAATAAGAGTGATTCTTGAAGGCTAACTGAGGGTAATTATGGGGGGTGGCAGGTAACTTAAAGAGGAGGCCCTGTACTGAGACGGTCCAAAGTCAAAGGGGGTTTTGCCCACTTGGCACCTTGTAGTCACCGAGTCACAACCCCTTGTCGGTCATTTCTTCTGAATCAAAGTCACGGTCGGCTCATGGCTCAGACTTTGTCCTGTTTGTCACAGCAGAATGTCTGGGTTCTCGTGAGGCTCTCAGTTCTAACACGGATGTAAAGACGCCTGGCTTATCTCAGAGCTGTGGAAGAGAAGAGGACTCTAGTGGTAACAGAGTCTAGGTATGAATATTCCCGGCTGGTCTTTGCCTTCCCTTCATAGCGGAACGGTAGAAAAATCGCTCTAGGAAGGGGCCAGGAATCAGAGCTCCGGGGCTCCATTCCCAGCATTGGCAGCTCTGATTGATGGTTGTCTTGGAGTGCTATGGGGTGGAAGTCACTGAATGCTTGTAACTTGAGGCAAATACCTAACCAAGCAGAACAAATCTGTGTTGGCAGCTGCTGCTCATAAAGCAAGACTGGTTCACCGCAGGATTAGTTTCTGTGCTGGCGTGGATAGGTTCTCCCTCACTATGTATCTCTGGAACAGTAATACACGGAGGTGTCTGCGGGTTGCAGGCCGGTCAGTTGCAGGTACACTTGGCTCTTCGACGTGTCTCTGGTGATGGTGAGGCGGCTTTTGAGAGCATCATTATAGTTAGTGCTTCCACAAGTATAGATAATACCCATCCATTCCAGTCCTTTCCCTGCTGGCTGGCGGATCCAGCTCACATGGTAGCTAGTGAGAGAGAATCCGGACACGGAGCAGGTCAGTTTGAGGGTCTCTCCGGGATTCTTCACTCCCCCTCCGGACTCCACCAGGCTAACCTGGGAATAGACACCTGCAGAGGGGAGAAATAAAAGGGAAATATTGCAGTGATTCCTAGAGGTGCGGATATTAGGGAATACGTGGCGGGAGCGCAGATCCATCCCTTACCCGCTGGGAGCAGCAGGAGGAAGGCGAGGACCAGGCTGGGGCCATGTCTGCAGCTGGCGGGCTGGTTCCCTGGGCGGGCTGGGAAGCTGAGCTGGCTCTGAGCGGTGTGAGCGGTCTGCCACTGGGCAATGAACAGGGCCCCGGGCGGCTCATTTGCATGGGACAAGGGGTGGGGACAATATAGGGGGAGATCTAGCAGGAGTGTGACACTGTATCGAGTTTAAACCCAGTGTCGGGGAGATCTGAGGGTTCAACCTTAACACAGGAGCTTCCCTTTGAGTATTTATATTTGTGTAATAACACTTGGAACTAATAATACCAATTGCACCTATGTATCTATCTATCCGTCCCTGATGCCTCTCCAATGATCCCCACTGTTGATGTCGGTGTCAATGTTATAACCCAGCAGCCCCTGACATCACTGAACCATCCCTTGTCTGTGAGAATCTGCAGAACTAGTCTGCAAACCAAGTGTGCAAAGCTGCGTCGGGAAAGTCTCTGTGCTGGGCTGTGTGGCTGGGAAGGATTGTGGAGCACGATTGCTTAGTGCGATGAGAAGGGACCGTGCTGCACAGGCAGGATAATGTCACAGCTGGTGCTCAGTCGCTGGACAGGCCCTTGTGCTGGTCCATGTACAAAGGGGTGAATTTCATCCCTAGAGAATTGCCAGTGGCTGACGGGGAAGGTCCCTGGTAGGTTATTGGCCAGGCCCTTCCATTCAGTCCCGTTACTCTTTGCTAAGGACCCAGCTGGGCCCATGGATGTCTGGGAGTTAGTTGATGAGGCCCATGGAGAGGAGGCAGTGTTCAGTGGGAGGGAGTCGATGAGTTATATAACATGTGTGATATCTTTCAGCAAATATCGGTGAAATACCCAGCACTGATTGATAGCTTCACTGTGCCCATGTTTTTATCTGACAGTGTTTGTGGCTTTGTTTATCGTGTTTTCTCTTGTCCCCCCGCAGCCCCGACTTAAAGGGGTGCTTAATGGGAGACTTTATTTGCACACAGACTAATTTTAAAATGTGTTACAAATAGGGGGGTCCAGCCCTTCTCAGTCAGGTCGGGACCGGCCTTGGCTCTGTGCTCGGTGAGAAGCTAGATTTGGCTAAGACTGAGCCGCTGGCAATGAACACGTCGCTTCCTCTCTTGAGTTCCCAGTGCCGCAGTGTCAGTGTCTGAGCAGCTGGGACTTTCCCTGCTGCCCGCAGCGGGAGGTTTTTGTCTGAGCTCAGACCTGCTTCTCGTCACTGTGCGTCTGTGTGTCTCAGTGTGTCTCCTCTCGCACAGTAATAGCGGGCGGTGTCCTCGGGCTTCAGGCCGGTCATTTGCAGATAGAGCTCGCTCTTGGAGTTATCGCTGGAGATGGTGAATCGCCCTTTCACCGAGTCACTGTAGTAGATGCTAGAGCTGTAAATCGAAGCGATCCACTCCAGCCCCTTCCCAGGAGCCTGGCGGACCCAGCCCATCCAGTAGCTGCTGAAGGTGAAGCCGGAGCCTTTGCAGGAGAGGCGCAGAGAGTCTCCGGGCTTTTTCACATCCCCGCCGGACTCCACCAGCTGCACCTGGCACCGGGCACCTGGGAATAAAGACGCGATAGAAATATTAGTATCAACGTAGCGAATGTACAATATTGAGCTTCCTCTCTGGGTCATTCAGGTTGGAAAATATCTTCCAAAGCAGCTACAACGAGAACGAAATGGAGCCAAAGTCTCATTTTCCCAAGTGTGGGAAGGGAAGTTCTCAGCCGGAGGTTGGCTGGTAACTGCACAGACAGGGGGTTGGAGATTGTCTCAGTGCAGCCTGGGCAGAGAGAGACCGATTTATACAGGGAACTGTCACCCCGATTTGCATATCGTCTGCCTTATAAGAGTCACAAACTTTCTCTTCATGGTGTAAACTGACAGATTTGCTCTGGGAGTCAGACAGAGGCAGAATATTTGTACAGCGCCCAGCCCCGAGCGACTCGAACTCCCGAGATCCGAGCACAGGCAGGCGACTGACACACGCAAAAAGCTGCCAAGGGCGGGGCGGCTTTATTCTTAGTATACGGCCTGATACTTAATCAGGGAATCCACATAGTGACCCCGAAGCTCTCGGGTCAGGACAGTCCTGCTAATGCAAGTTTTCCCACGGTGCTTCTTCGCCAAGATTTTCCAGAACAACGAGGTCTTTTAACTATCTCAGTTTTGCCTTCGGTCAGCCTGGGACACCTTGGAAGGGTTTTGTTCTCAGAGTTTGGGGGTGCGGCATTTTCTGAGGAGGAGATATCCCCAGGTAGGGAACCCAAGCCGAACACCCAGGCTGCGAGAGAACTAAAACCACGTAGGGAAAGTGTCTATTTTAACACGAGGAAGCACACACAGGAAGAAGAAAATGTTACCTTTTAAATGCTGGAATTGTAACTTTGTCCGGGGGTGGTGGGGGGGGGGGCGGATTTACAAAGGGCCGTTTGGTACCCAGGTCCCATGGAGAGTGAATGGCCGTTAAACACCCCAAACCTGTGTTAGTGCCTCTGAAAAATCTCCCTGTCTTTCTCCACAGCAGAGATACACGGTGTGCAATATTCTTTTCTAACTCACCCTCTGCTCTAAGCCAGGGAGCTGCTTGTAACGTGACCTTGATTGTCTGTGTACCTAGGCTCGGTGGAGATGAATACAATTCACCTGTGAAATGTTTGACCTGTTCCCGTGGAATATTCATCCGCAGTTCTGTAAATTGTGGCTGTGGTCACCTGGTCAATTGGGCTTCTCCGCCAATTCTACATATTAGCTGACGTCCACTCTAGTAATGGGAGATGAACCTGCCCCTGTTCAAGTGTAGGAGGTGCTGTCCATCTAAAAAGGCCAACGTCCCATGCACTTTACAGAGGTTAAAAATGGGCCGCAGATGAGAATCCGGATTGTTCATCTCTCAGCATCGGTCTGGGTTTGAGAAATGCCTGCGGGTGACCAATGCCTTGTGTGTGGAGGTGAAGTTCCAGCCAAGGCAGTCGAGTGCACACCTGACAGTGGATCTCTGGGAACATTTGTTTGATTATGAATTGGTTCGATGAGGCTGAATGTGGGAGTCACAAAAAGCACCAGCTCTGCGGAAATGCTGTGAAAAGAGAGAAGCTGGCTGGACAAGGCCTGTGAAATATTAAAAGGACACGTCATGTTTAGGTGGGGCTTGGTAGGGGCACCGGGTCTTTTGTGAGATCCCGGCCCGGGGAGAAGTTTCACCCATGGAGAATTAACAGCAGGTTTTTGGGGAAGAGATTTGGCCCCCTCAGCACCTCACAGGCATCGAGCCAGAGTCACTTGTTGGCTCCTGGCTCTGAATCAAGGAGCTCTGTGGCCAGTGACTCAGTCTTTGTCCTCCACGACACAGAGGCCGGGTTGTGTTCCCAGCTGTGCTGTGAGAGTCGGGCTCTCCTGTCTGTGGGAGACACCAGTACAAAGAGGGGTTTTTACTTCCACTTCTTCGTAAAATGACAGACAAACTGGTGGAGTGAGGCCCTGGGAGGCAGGACTCCTGGGTTCCCTTCTCAGCCGTGGTATTTAGACTGTGAGACTTTGGGTGAGGCGGGGGTAACTTGCTGTGCAATCTGCAGGAAGCAAACAACCAACCAAGCAGAAAGCAGATTGTGTGGGCAGCTGCTGCTCTCGGCGGCTCTTACAGGCAGGCTGGTTCTGCACAAGGTTAATTTTAGTGTTGGCTCTGGTAGGTTTTCCCTCACTGTGTGTGTGTCTGGCACAGTAATACACGGAGGTGTCTGCGGGTTGCAGGCTGGTCAGTTGCAGGTACACTTGGCTCTTGGAGGTGTCTCTGGTGATGGTGAGGCGATTTTTCAGAGCCTCGTTATAAGCAGTGCCTCCACCACTCCAGATATCTCCGACCCATTCCAGCCCTTTCCCCGCTGGCTGGCGGACCCAGCTCACATGGTAGCTAGTGAGAGAGAATCCGGACACGGCGCAGGTCAGTTTGAGGGTCTCTCCGGGTTTCTTCACTCCCCCTCCAGACTCCACCAGGCTAACCTGGGAATAGACACCTGCAGAGGGGGGAAATAAAGGGGAAATGTTTTAGTGATTCCCAGAAGCGCGGTTATTAGGGAACATGCGGTGGGGTGGGCTAGGCGGGGGGCAGAGCTGCAGCCCAGATTCCGCCCTTACCCGCTGGTAGCAGCAGGAGGAAGGCGAGGACCAGGCTGGGGGCCATGTCTGCGGCTGGTGGGCTGGTTCCCTGAGCGGGCTGGGAAGCTGAGCTGGCTCTGAGCGGTGTGAGCGACCTGCCACTGGGCTATGAAGAAGGCGCTGGGTAGCTAATTTGCATGGGACAAGGGGTGGGGACAATATAAGGGGAGATCTAGCAGGAGTGTGACACTGTGTCGAGTTGTAAACCCAGTGTCGGGGAGATCTGAGGGTTCAATCTTAATAAAGGAGCTTCCCTTTGAGTATTTATATACAGAGAATAACACTTGGAACTTATAATACTACCAATTTCACCTACGTATCTATCATCTATCATGTCTTTCCGCCCCACCCTACTGTTGATGTCGGTGTCAATGTTATAACCCAGCAGCCCCTGACATCACTGAACCATCCGTTGTCCGTGGGAATCTGCAGAACTGGTCTGCAAACCAACTGTGCAAAGCTGCGTCGGGAAAGTCTCTGCGCTGGGCTGTGTGGCTGGGAAGGATTGTGGAGCACGATGGCTTAGTCCGATGAGAAGGGACCGTGCTGCACGGCAGGATAATGTCACAGCTGGTGCTCAGTCGCTGGACAGGCCCTTGTGCTGGTCCATGTACAAAGGGGTGAATTTCATCCCTAGAGAATTGCCAGTGGCTGACGGGGAAGGTCCCTGGTAGGTTATTGGCCAGGCCCTTCCATTCATTCCCGTTGCTCTTCGCTGAGGACCCAGCTGGGCCCATGGATGTCTGGGAGTTATTTGATGAGGCCCATAGAGAGGAGGCAGTGTGCAGGGGGAGGGAGTCGATGAGTTATATTACGTGTGTGATACCTTTCAGCAAATATTAGTGAAATACCCAGCACTCACTGATAGCTTCACTGTGCCCATGTTTTTATCTGACAGTGTTTGTGGCTTTGTTTATCGCGTTCTCCCCCCACCCCCGACTTAAAGGCGGTGTTTAATCGGTGTCTTTGTTTGCACATAAACTAATTTTAAAATGTATTACAAACAGGGGGGAAAGGTTCAGGTCCAGCCCTTCTCAATCAGGTCGGGACCGGCCTTGGCTCTGTGCTCGGTGTGAAGCTAGATTTGGCTAAGACTGAGCCGCTGGCAATGAACACGTCGCTTCCTCTTTTGAGTTCCCAGTGCCGCAGTGTCAGTGTCTGAGCAGCTGGGACTTTCCCTGCCGCCCGCAGCAGGAGGTTTTTGTCTGAGCTCCCAGCGGCTTCCCCTCACTGTGTCCCTCGCACAGTAATAGCGGGCGGTGTCCTCGGGCTTCAGGCCGCTCATTTGCAGATACAGCAGGTTGTTGGGATTGTCTCTGGAGATGGTGAATCGCCCTTGCACAGAGCTGGCGTAGTGTATAGTACTGCCAGCCCCGTAGCTGATAATTGCGACCCACTCCAGGCCCTTCCCGGGAGCCTGGCGGACCCAGCTCATCCAGTAGTCCCCGAAGGTGAAGCCGGAGGCTTTGCAGGAGAGGCGGAGAGAGTCTCCGGGTTTTTTCACATCCCCTCCGGACTCCACCAGTTGGATCTGTGAGTGGGCACCTGGAAAAAAGAAAAGACTTGTTAAAACATCTTGTCATTACAAGCAATAACTCCGTGTCCTGCCGGGCGTTCAGGGGATAACGCACCTTCCAGAGCTGCTACAATGAAAACCAAGTGCAGCCAAAGTCTCATTTTCCTGGTGCTGGAGGAGAAAGTTCTCAGGGGGGTTGGCTGGTCACTGCACAGACACCAGGGCTGTGGATTGTCTCTGCGGGTACAGCCTGGGCAGAGGGAGACACAGATTTAAACAGGAAACTGACGCCTTTATTTGCATATCACCCTCCTCATAAGTGACACAAGCCCTTTCCCTGAATGCTCTGAGTTATTTGGCCTGTGTCTGTAAGAGAGGGAGTCGGACGGGCCTTTACTCTGTGTCTGGCTAACGCCCAGCGCGTGCGCTGTGCCATCCTGGTCATACCATTGCACTAAGAGCTGCTTCGAATTCCCTCACAGCCCTCCAGATTTAAGGGCTGATCTAAAGTTCACTGAAGAAGTTTAAGGTGCATTGGCTTCAGCTCACTGTGGTCGTCAGGCCCTGAGAGAGACAAGACTGGCTGGCTAGTGCAATGGGCAAAAACCTGTGACACACTTTTATTCCCTTGAGGTGTTTGGGAGCTGACGTCCCCTTTCTAGAGTCTGTTCGATCAAGAGTTGCATTTTGTTGTTTTTGAAAGGAAGTGAAGAGCAGTAGGAGGGTTAATTCACTAGGCGGGTGGTGAAGCACTGGAATGGGTTACCTGGGGAGGTGGTGAGATATCCATCCCTGGAGGTTTTTAAGGCCTGGCTTGACAAAGCCCTGGCTGGGATGATTTAGTTGGGGTTGCTGCTTTGAAAAGAGTGTTAGACTAGATGACCTCCTGGGGTCCCCTCCAACCCTAATCTTCTATAATTCTGTGATTCAGGATGGCCCTAATAATAAACACAATGGTTCAAACTAACATTTAACTGATACCTGAACCCCAAATGTCTGTTCTGTTTCTAAATCCTAACTCTAACGTTAATCCTAATTGTCACCCTAAACCTTATCTCCAACTGTAAACCGAACACTAATATCAACCCTAAACTTTAATCCTACACCTAGGCCTGAATCCTTCTTCTAACCTAAAGTCTAAACCCTGAATCACAGCCTTGATGCATGGATGGAGGAGGTGGGGAGAGTCTCTGAGATTTCTCACATCCCCTCTGGAGGCCATCAGTAGGGCCCGGGAGCGGGCACCTGGGAATAAGGAGAGGTTCAGAAATGACATGAAGAGCAGTGATACAATATCTGCCCTTTCTCTGCAGTGCATTTCAGGGCAGAGAAAAACTGCCAAAGGTGCCAGGATGGACAGTAAATGGAGCAAAAGTCTCATTTTCCCTGGCGTTGGAGGAGGAATTCTCTAGGGGTTTGGCTGGTAACTGCACACACACACACACACACACATACACAGTAAGATGTGCCTCCAAGATCAGCAGTCTGCTCATGGTGTGAGGGGGAGGGAAGAGAAAGGATGAGAGAATAAACCCAAGGAAAGAGAGAAGAAAACATCTTGGAGCTGAAAGGTTTCCAAACACTGCAGAAGGCAGGATGTGGGGTTAGGATTGCGTCTCGGGGTGCAGCCTGGGCCGAGATAGAGACAGGTTTAAACAGGGACCTGTCACCCCTCTTTGCATATCCCGCTCCGTATAGGAGACAAACTCCTGCCCTTTGTCTCATTGAGCAGGACTCAGGGGGCCCCTTACTCTGTGTTGTGAAGCATCTGGGGGCAGGTGAATCATGCCTGTGCTTTTATCTAAGGGAGAAATAAAATGATCCCAAACACCTCGAGATCCTTCCATGGCCTGATGCACGTATTGTGGGGGTCAGCCTGCCCTGAGTCTGCCAGGCCTTTGGGTCAGACTGCGGGAGACGCGAGGATCTGGCAGCAGCACAGGGGAGTCTGTCTGGTTCAAGGGGCAGCAGGGGCAGCTTTTCAGAGCAATGCCAGACCTGACTTTGCAGACTGGCTGGTGGCTGTCTGCGGACGGGAATGTCACAGAAGATGCAGGGAATCCTGGGCCATGTCTCATGCAGGGGGCTGCGTTCTATGACCCTCGCACCCCCTGACCCAGGAGCCTGCGCTTCTCCCTCAGCAACAGCCTCTCCCTGAGAGACCCCAATAAATCCTGGTGCAACCCTTTTTGGACCCCTTCGTCTGGGGATTGTCCCCAGGGCGCTGCCTGCCAGCCCGGGGCTGAGCGATGTCTTCACGGGCTGAGCACGTTTGTAGCCAGGGGTCTCTGCACCGCGGGCGGGGCTCTGGGCAGGAAGGGCAGACATTGGTAGGGAACGGGAAGGGTTAACTCCGAGGGCAGGTTTGTGTGACCATCACCCAGTGGCCGGGTCTGTTTTGTGAGCCTCAGCTGTGTCTGTGTCACTGCTGCCCCCGCGCGGCTGCCGGGAGAAGGGCGACTTCGCAGCCCGGGTTTTTGCACGAGCACGGATAGGTTTGGTGTCAGTGTGTCTCTGTCTGGCACAGTAATAGCGGGCGGTGTCCTCGGGCTTCAGGCCGGTCATTTGCAGATAGAGCTCGCTCTTGGAGTTATCCCTGGAGATGGTGAATCGCCCTTTCACTGAACCAGAGTAATAAGTACCGCCAGCGCTGTTTATAAAAGCGATCCATTCAAGTCCCTTGGAAGGGGCCTGTCGGACCCAGTTCATAGCGTAGTTGCTGAAGTGTAACCCGATGG
>NW_027131124.1:0-2086 GCF_026122565.2 Emydura macquarii macquarii
CAGATACAAAGGACCAGCAGCTCCTCAGAAAGTATTCTGGGGAAAAGGTCCTAGGAAAGTGCAATTCTGGGGAGATTTGGTAAGGTCCAGGCTTTCACAGCATTTGTACGTAACGGCCTGCGTGGACCTACCCAGTAACCTGACCCGACCAAAGCCCATTGTAGGCAAAGAAAAGACTCTCACAAATGGAATTAAATGGCAGAATAAATGGCCACAGTGGGGCACTGCTATTCGCTAAAACGTTAGAGCGCTGGAAAAAATGGGAGAGTTTTAAGTGTCATGTAAACAATATTCGTGGTGTGACAGCACGGACTTATTTCTTCACAGCAGGGAAAGATTCAGCTGTTGTGACGAAAAATCAGAATAGGGCAAATGTTCTACCCCGCTAAAAGTTGGTCGGGCCATGGCCTGGGCGGCCCACTCCGTTCCGTGGCCTCTACTTTATATGTTTGTGCCCTCCTTATGTAGAGTGGATGCGCTTCTTATCCATATACGCGTCTAATCCTTCTTGGAGCACTTAGCTTCAGGGATGGCACGTGGCAGAGACTGCTACAGGTCAGTTACACACAGGAACCAACAGCAATTCTGCAGTGTGGCCTAGTAGCTAGAGCAGTGGGCAGGACTCCAGAGAACTGGGTTTTATTCCTGGGTGGCTCTAGTTCATGCCTCAGTTTCCCCATCTGTAAAATGGGGATAATGATGCTACCTGCCTTTGTGAAGTGCTTGTCAATCTACAGAGGCGTAAGAACTAGGCGTTATTCTGATCAGTTTTAGATGAGTTGCCTTTCATTTTCATGGACTGTCCCTTGTTCTCGAGATGAATGGGCCCCCCCAATTTACCTTCTCTGTCCCTTTAATTGATTTTATCTGCCTCTTTCCTGCCCCCTTTTATTCGACCCCTCTATACATTTCAGCCTTTTCGTACCCTGTACGTGGCTGTATGTGACTTGCCGCCATCCACATTTACAGGACGTGTTATTTTGTAGGTGTTTTCCATTCATGCCGTGTTGTTGGAGCCGCAGCAGTCCCCGGATATTAGAGACACAAGGTGGCGGAGGTAAAAGATATTACCCCCCTCATCTTGTCTTTCCATTTATTTCGGTTAAATCTCTTCCTAGTGCTTGGCTCACAAAATAACAAAGGCTACACTGATCTCTTTTTGGGACCGTCATCCCGACGTCTCTAAAAATGCTTTGCAGCCCGTGTAGACAGCACAGTGATTGCTTTGCTATCGGCGGAATGCAGCCACCTCTGGGGTGCAGCGAAACAGCTGTTTAACACCGCACTCTACAGGACCATTCAGGGCAGGAAGTGGAGCAGGAGCCTGCATCTGGCTGAAACTGCAGGGGCGACTGATAGAGGCACAATGCAATTAGCCTGAACTGGAGTCTGGCCAGGAGAACACTTGCGTACCTGGGAGAAACGCTGCGGGATCTTTAAAGAGCGCAGACGATCAGCGATGAAGCTGTGCATCAGATCCAGAGGCCAGAACTGTTCGACGGGGCCACGCCAGGGTGTTCATTGTAGCATCAGCCACCCTGGGCGGCAGCCCTAAATAACGCACCTCTCGCATGGCCCTGCAGCCCTGTTTAGGCTCTTTCTGCTCCTCTCTCATCCGGATCGTGCTTCTCCCGTAAACGGAGGCACTTGCTCTTCCTCTTCTTCAGCTGTCATCACGACTGAGCAGCGCTCCTGGTGGGCAGCGCTCTGAGGCCGATGTTCCCAGGCCAGAGAAATATCTACGCGCACAGGTAGAAAGCCCATCGGCCTGCCGGTGTAGGTGCTTGGGGACCACATTTCGCCAGGCAACGCTTTGGTCCCTGTGGTTCTGGATGGATTGAAATGAGAGGCTCCAGGTACCTGGAGGGGAGGAAGTCTTGCTGATCTCGCAGGAGCTGGGGAGTTTGGAGAGCCAGGTGGGTGCTGTCTCTGCCCAGCGCCGGGTCCCGAGTTTGCTGCATCTCCACGTGTGCCTGGCCGAGGCCGGCGACGGTTACTCTTTGCACGCCGTCCGCTGGTCCTCTCCCTGGCATGCACGGCATGTTGCATGTCGGTGTGAGCTGCACTAATCCAACATCCGGCTCGT
>NW_027131125.1:0-2068 GCF_026122565.2 Emydura macquarii macquarii
AGTGCAGTGCATGAATTATTCTTTCTTTCTTTTGAAGGAAACGCTACCTTGTGGTGGATCTCAGTATTCCACTGATTATGTATAATATCAGGAATGTGCAAGAAGGTATTGATTGGTGTTTCTCCTTATTGCTGAATGTCCTTCCTTTTACAATGTTGTGTCAACATCGGGGATTCAAATGAAGGTAGCCTGAAAATAAGAATGATCATTTTACGTCTCTTAATTATACCTTGGGAAGAGCAGTTGTACGCCACCCACTCACAAGCTTCAAAATTACATAGTAGCTGTTCGGTTGGATAATTAGTATTTTCATGTATGAAGAAGGGAAAGTGGGTCAAAACATTACCTAATAGGCCATTGTTTCTGCTTAAGTCGGAAGATGATTCCTCCTGACGCTCGACCAAGAAAACACAACAAAATCATGATGGAATCTCCCTATGAATTATTCTCTACGTAATCAGATGAGGTGGGTGAGGTAATATCTTTTCTTGGCTTATAGATTCATGTAATAAGCCATCAATAACACTTTTCATAAAACCATCACCCCATATCTGACCTCTCAATCCTCATCCTCAAAGGAAATCCGCAAAACACGTTCAAAGATGGCTTATATTTGTGACTCTGCAACTTGCCCCCTGTCTGAGCTTCACCTTATTGTGCCCTCTGGTTCGATGCATAAAAACATGGCTCTTGACACTAATAGATGATCTCCTACTTCTTCAGGATTCCAGGTATCAAAGCACTTCACAAACACTCATTAAGGATTTTGGCAGTAAAGCGATAGATTATTATTAAATTAATAATTTGATACTGGAAGACGCCATTCTATTGAGTAATAGATTCACTTCTTAACAAATTCATGTCAAGGTCTCCTCCCCTCCCCTCCCCCCCCCCCCCCCCCCGTCATTCCCCATGATTTGTTGCTCAGTATTTGGGACTATCTGATTTCCTTTAAAAAGAAACTTTACATTTCTTTTTTATTCTACAAATTCCTTTTTCAAGTTTAAGGGCGGAAGATCAATTGGCATAAATCAGTACGTAGAATTCAAAGATATTCAGTGCTTTTCAATCACAATCAGGTTATTCAGCCTTGTCTGGTGAGAGGAAAGATTCTTTGGCGTGCATGTTAAACTTTCCAAATCTCTCTCATCATGGAAGACAAGCTTTCTGCAAGCGAATGGTCTTGCAATGTGCCCTATGGGTGGTCAGATTTTCAATTACTCTAAGCTTATCCCATAGCATTAGCCACGCAAGTCAGATCTCTGTCTTTCCTCTGTTTCATCTGGGGCTTTCTAAGTTGTATTTCCTTGTCAACCCACAATAATCTTGGCTGTTGTTGAATGGGGACATGCTGGCGATGCGCCAAATGATCCAGAGTTTATGTCAAAGCCTTTGTAAAAAGCTGCACTGCTTGTTTTCATCAAGTGTCATCCCTCATCTCAACCCAAGAGCAACCCAGGACCAAAGTGGAGTCCTCTACCTCACAGCAGATAGGGCAACGGATACAGCTCTGACTCTTTTCCATTCATTCCCATTGTAGCTCCAATGGAGTCACTATAATAATACCAGGAATGAATGTGTCCCAGAAACATTTTCTGAGGAAAGAAACATATCAGCTGTCTGGTGCATCTCATACCATGTGACATTGAAAACACATGGTAATAGTCCAGAAAACAAATTATAACAATTGAAGGAATGACGTGCACAGCAAATATGTTTTGTAACTAATTAAGCAAAAGGGTGTCTTCCTTTCCCTAGGCAGTCTAAGCAACTGTTTAAAATCACCTGCGACTCTGGGTTCTTCAGCCACTTCTCTTGATTCATCCTCCTTGGATAACGGGGTAAGTCCCATTTGTTTCAGTCTCTCTAGAGTGATCATGATGTCATGTTAGTGATGGTTTTAATTTAGGACCGAATCTTGTACCTGACTTTGTGATTATTGCCCATGTAAAGGGATTTCTCCAGTAAAATAGTATTTGTTAAGTTACGGGCACGATGCATTCATGGTTTAGAAGTAAAGGTCGCAAGCCAAACTGCCATACTCTGAGTCAGAAGAAAAGGGGTTTGC
>NW_027131126.1:0-2083 GCF_026122565.2 Emydura macquarii macquarii
CAGAGATTCTACCACATCCTGGTTACTTCTCCCAATGGTTAATTCCCCTCATGGTTTGAAAGGGGCAACTTATTTCCAGTCTGAATATGTCTAACTTTACCTTTCGGTCACTGGAACTTGTCATGCCTTTGTTGGCTAGATTAAAGAGCTCTCCAGTATCAGACAATCTCCTCTATATAGGTACCTATCGACTGTGATCAAGTCACCTAACCTTCTCTTTGAAGAACTAAATAGAATGAACTGTTCAAGACACTTGTAAGTAAGTAACAGATTCTCCAAAGCCCCACCAAGCTAACACCCCCATAAACTAGACATCAGGAAGTCACAGAGCAAGCTGTGTCATCTCCCATTGCTCCATGGGGCACAGTACGCAACACCTGAGGTCTACTGACATGGAGAGTAAGGATTAACAAGTTTGCCATTTCATAGCATGAAGCCGATCTCCTTTTTCAAAACCCAAAGGAACATATAATGTTTTAAGCCAAGTTTTCAGAGGGTGGCCCCAATTTGCACACATGCAACGTTAATCAGAAAATTTATTTTTCCCCCAATTCTGAATGCAGTCACACGTGCAACTGAGTAGACCCCCAAATCACCATAGTTCCGCACTATTGCAGTAGAATGTACATGAATGTAGGTGTGTGACTGGACATGATCCTGGGCTCTTTTCTTTAACATACAGCACTCAAAGTCAAAGCTGGTAACGCTCAGCTGTCCCCTTCCCAATCAGTTGTTTTCCGCATCCCCTTATTCATATATTGAGCAATGCAGACAAACAGCAAAGCCAGTGACACTCAGCATGTTGTCGATGACCATGTCTTCAGTCATCTGGCAATTCCTATGGACCAGGTTGTGAAGAGATTTGAAATGGATATCTGTACTAGTCAACGTACGGGTTGTATTATAGTTTGAAACAAGGAAAATAATGGCTCACCGTTGGGAAGTCTTCAAGCACTTGTTTGTACTTATCCGTGCTTTCCATATA
This sequence comes from Emydura macquarii macquarii, assembly GCF_026122565.2. Taxonomy (NCBI): domain Eukaryota; kingdom Metazoa; phylum Chordata; order Testudines; family Chelidae; genus Emydura; species Emydura macquarii. The sequence goes on from NW_027131126.1 coordinate 986, forward strand.
TCTCCATTCTGGCTGATACAGAGAGGAGTGGAAATCACGCAACAATGGGATCTTAGTTTGTAAAGCGATGGTCATATCTTCTTCTACCGTGTCCAGAGCTCGGAGAACCAAGTAGAAGATGCATACGGCATGACTACAGCAAGAGAAAGGATTCCATATTACTCAGGATTACCTATTGCTCAGACAGATCATTTTTAACTATCACATGGCTTTTGTAAGAGACATTCCCAAGTTAAACAGGCCAGCAGCACCGTGGGGGCTATCTAGTTTATTGCACCGAGTGCAGCATGTGTGATACCTGCCTTGGGGGCAGGTGGCATGTGTGTGCATTTGGTGCAAGGAGCCCATGCCCCTCAGAGATGGAGGCAAATGCGAGGGCGCTTCTGCCAAAAAGGAAGCAAAACACAAGCCTAACCCACACCCTGAAGCATATGGACAGATTTTGAACTTCCAGTTCCCTTCACAAACATGGCGGATTTCGAACTTCCGATTCCAGTTGGAGTTGGTGAGCCCAAAAAATACACACAAAAACCAGTGAGAAGTAAGGCCGGGGGTGGAGGAGGAGAAGGCTCAGGATTCCAAAGAACCACACATTTCCACGTGGTTCTAGTTTATTCGTAACCCCGGGATGAGACTTTCTGGGACACAGCAGAGCAATCCCACACCCAGTGTGACAGCATCTGTGCTGTTGAAGAGGATCAAAGTCTCGGGAAAGGAGAACATCAAAGTGGAGCACAGGGAAACAATCCCATAGCTCAGACCCTCCTTCTAGAGGAGGTTATGGTATCTGCTCACAATGAGGATACCTCTCACGAGAGCTAATCCCAGTTAAGAAGAGACAGGTGACCATAACGGGGAATTCAGTTATTAGAATAGCCGTGTGACAGGGCATGTTTGGCAGACACTGGTTCTCCAAGAGTTAACTCTACCCTGTGGGCTTAGGAAGCCAGGCCCCCTCGAATCTGCTGGGCATGCTCCAGCTGTAGACTGGGTATAAGAGAGAGTCAAGCAGTGCGGGCAAAGAAACCTAGCTGGCTTCAAGACAGAGCTTGATAAATGTATGGAGGCGATGGTATGTTGGGACAGCATAACTTGGCA
>NW_027131127.1:0-20813 GCF_026122565.2 Emydura macquarii macquarii
ACATGATTTTTACACGTCTCTCTGAAGCCTCAGGGACTAGCCAGCGTTGGAGACAGGATCCTAGATTATATGGACCACTGATCTGATTTCCAATGCTTATTTTCCTGTCTTACTCTTTATAGTGTAAGTGTTACAAGAAATCTCTAGTAACTGGCAATGCAGATGATAATGTTTGCTGAACCAGTTCCTTTGGTTACATGGGAAGGTATTTGTTTTGTGCAGATTCAGGGTGTGTTAAATAGCTCTGATTGCAACTTTCTGATGTCTTTTGGTTTTAATAATATGATGGAGTTTAGCTTTAATGTTCTAATGTTTTTGATTCAGTTTCAGAGAATTCCTAATAGCACATGATGAGTGGAGACAAGACCCTGTATGACATCCTCCTGCAGGTCCTGGAGGATCTCGAAAAGAAAGATTTAAAAAAATTTATAAACAAATTATCTGATTCCGACTATGAGGGGAAACATAAAATCCCCCGTAGCAAACTGGAAAATGCCGACCAAATAGACGTTGCAAAGCTCCTGATACAGTTCTGTGGTGAAGACAGTGCAGCGAATGTAGCGATAGAAATCTTCGACAAGATCGGTCTGAAAAAATATGTCGTTAAACTCCAAAAGGAAAAAGAGAGAGGTACAAAAATCTAAAGCGATTCCAACCCCAGTGAATTGTTCCTCATTAATGTTCCCACTGCAACTCCAGCAGAAGGAACAGCCGTAGCAGCAGCAGCATCTAGCTAATGTCACCTAACAGATTCCAAAACTCAGGGAAACTGGTGGGAGTCAAAATCAGCTGAAGCAGAGACGCATCTGGAGTGAACGTGAAAAAGGGCAAAAGTCCAGCCTCACTTTTTGCACCTGCAAAAAGTGCAGTCCCAAAATTGCAGGTCTAAATCAGAGCACTTGCACCTCTAACAACCTGCTTTGCATCCACTGGGGTGACTACTCAGATTTGCGCCTATACTTCAATTTGCACCAGCAAATGGGATGCTGCCCTTTGAAATTGTGGTCACACAATATTTTTCTAGAAAGACTGTGAGACTATTGTGCCTCTTTTTTATTAGTAGTTCTTCTTACCTGTTCTCTAGATTAGCACTACATTTATTAAGCCATGTATCTGTTGCATTTAGTGTATAATACATTTGTACATGAATAGTTATGTAAAACATAGGCAGACACCATACAGGTAAGAGAGAGAGAGAGACCTGTAAGAAGCAGAATGCTATTTTAAGAGCCCAATTCTGCTCCTATTGCGCTGCCGTGGTGCATGGTCATGCCCCAAATTTTGTTTTAATATGAAAGAAAGCACAGCCCATCACACAGAAACTAAACAGATCTCTGCATGACACAGAGTTGGTTCCTGCTCCCATTGAAGTCCACAGGGTAGGTTCTGTGCTCTCAGGAAACACCACATGCAACGCATAGCTCAGGAGTGGGGAAAAAGCTTTAAGCCACTTTTGCGCCACCTGGATTCTGGGCTGCTCTAGGGCCCAGGCCCTTAGAATAAATTAAAACAGACCCTGGGACTGCTTTGATTTCCAGAAACCTGAAACCACTGCCTATGGATGGTTCTGTGGCTCAGTTCTATGGCTCAGAGTTGCTGTACCTCAGTATATACCAAAGCACCTGTGAGACAGTGCTACAGTTACAGATGTTTTCCCCCTTCCATTCTCATCCCCCTTTTCTAGACCCTCTGCCTCCCTAACGCACACACATTTTGTAACCTTCTCAAACAGTGTTTCCAAGATGATCTCAGCCCATTGAAAATTAAAGGACAATTTGCATAAAATCGGTTTTGCCATTTTTGTGCGTTATGCTAGTCTGAAAATGATGCACCTTCCCCCTCCACGCCACCTGTACTATAATTCTGTTGCTTTGCACTCCTATTTTAAGGATTCATCACTTCCTGGCCCTGCCTGCAACTGGCCAAAGTGTAATAAAGTTTCTTTAAAATGTACTTCCTCTGTTCCTGTGAGCGTCCTTGATATTTAATGAGAACAAGAGGACTGAAACTTGGCTCTATAAGTATCATTCCCACAAAAGGAACGGAGATCCATTGATATGTGGCTCATCTCTTTTCTCTGCAACTCATACTAACCCCATGTTATTTCTCTTTCAGTTGTGGTTCAATCTCAATCTACTGTTGGAACTCCGAGTTTCAAAACAACACAAGGTAATGTATGGGATATACATGTTGAAAATTGTACCCAGTTACTGTCAGCGGCTGAGGGCACAGCGCATGTCTGCACATCTCAGAAAGATTTTTGCAATATCTTCATCATTGAGCCTCCTTGGGCCAGTGTGACCCATCTTGAATGAAGATGCAGGAACCTTGTGGTGACAGCAGCAGCAGTGAACTCTGATTCTCTTGGAAGAGGGAAACTGCTAAGGGATAAATATTAACTATTTTTTGCATTTGTGAAAATTTGACATTTTACATAATTTTAACAAATATATTGGAAAAAAAAACCCATAGATAAATTAGGTGACACGCACTTTTGAATAGCCAATGTTTTATGCATTCTTGGATCAGAGAAATGCTTTGGGAAGATTCGTGCAAATGCTTTCAGGTTGTGGAAACTTTACTCCTGGCCAGCAATGATCAAAAAGGCATCCAGTCCCTTATTTCCAGCAACGGCAATCTTCATGAGCTCCCTGGCACGTCTGGGAAGTGTGACCAACAGGGCTCAGCATATTGTTAACATAAAACTGGGGTTTTGTCAAAAGAATTTTTTTCTGAAAATTGTGTTTCTCCATGGAAAATTTCAACTTTCCGTGCGGGGGGGAAGCTTTTCTCGTGAAAACAGAAAAAGTTTGATTCTGAAATACTGCTGGAGTGCTGTATGGGAATCAGGTGCCTCATGACCCCTTTCTTCTCTATGGGCCAGGCTCCTCTCTGGACTACGTCTTCCACAATGCACTGTGGTGGCTCTGCAAGAGAGAAAACTGTGGTGCATCATGGAAGATGTAGTCAAGCTAGGGAGGTTGGCCCATGTGTTCTGGGACCACGTACAGATACATCACACCAAGAAGCAGGTAGATGATAGGCCCTCTCTGAATGGCTCTGGTAAGACTGCACTTAGAATACTGCCCTCTACTTCTTAGTCCAGTTATGCCATAAAAATGCATCCCAAATGAGGGGAGCTCTGAGAACAACAATAAATATAATTAAAGGACTGCACACATTGACTTATGAAGAAAGAACAAATATACTAAATTGTTATGGCCAAACTACTATAGAGGGATAAATTCTACACAGACACATACAGAGCTGCTTCCTATGAAGAAGCCATTTGCTCTGCATTTATTGGATCAATTCACATGGTATTAGGAATTGTGTCTGATGACCATTTGTAGAAATTGTTCATATGTGAATACTGCTAAATCATTTAATGCATTTTGGTTGGTCTGTGTGCTCCTACTAAGGCTAGAATATGTTTTTGTTTTTTTAAAGTATGCTCCTATGGTTTGACCTTATGCACACAGCCTGTAGACTTGTTTGAACACTTGAAAAGATGTTTTTCTAACACAACTCCTAACATAGTGTAGACAGGGCTTTCATAAGCAAGTCAGCTGTCCACTCAAATAATGGCACTCCACCTCCTATACTGCACTACTCAGGAGTAGAGATGGGCCCACACTAAACACCAGTGTCCAATCCTATGCTCCAGTGTTTGGAGTGGCAGTAGCAGGGAATGGGGATGGAGGGTGAAGCAGAGAAGAACATCTAGAAGTGAGAAAAACAGAAAGGGATTAACCGAGCTCACAAACAGGAGAGGAGAGAAAACACAACCCGGGAGCAAGAAGAGAAGTAGTTAAAAATGACAAAAGAAGACACAAGGTACTGGGGTGAGTGGGAGGAGAATAAAGAAATAAGACAGAAACTAGAAGAAAAGATCAGAAGAGACAAAAAAGGAATGAGGCCAATTATCCTTATTCAGAAAAGCACTTAAGCAAATGCTTAATTTTAAGCACCTGCTCAATTCTCATTTATTATAATGGGATTTAAGTGTGTGCTTAAGTGCTTTGCTGAATCAGAACCAAGATGACAGATGATCAAGAACAAAATAATTAAACTATAAAAGACGAGACAATTTTTTATGTGACATTTTGCTAGAATTTCAGAAGTCACGTGATGGTGGGAAAGCCGGGCGAAAATGGGGGAGAAGGGAAAGTGTAGAATACCACCAATATTTTGCCCTGTCCAGCTTCTGGATATAACCAATGAATGGCAGTTCACATTACCTTTTTTTGAACAGTGATATTCAGTATGTCTAAAGCTTCATGTCATTGTCATTGAATTAGATTACAAGAAGAAGTACAGAGAACATATCCAAGAACAATACCAACTAATAGAAGACAGGAATGCTCGCCTTGGTGAACATGTGCATCTAAACAACAGATACACAGAACTGCTTATTATAAAGGAACATCGGCGGCGGGAGGAGAAAGAACATGAAATAATCACCAGAGGAAGAAGACACACGGAATTGATGGCTCAACAAGCCAGTCTCACTAAGATTAGTGTTTTATTTGACCCTGATAAAGATCTACCAAGCCCAAAAACTGTGGTGCTGCAGGGAGCTGCTGGAATTGGGAAAACAATGACAACAAGAAAGATCATGCTGGACTGGGCAGCTGGAAAACTCTATCAGAAAAAGTTTGATTATGTTTTCTATATAAATTGTAGAGAAATAAATCTTGTTACTGCAGAGCAAAGTGTTGCTGATTTGGTTTTAAACAATTGTCCTGATGGGAAAGGACCAATTAAAGAAATCTTTGAGGAGCCAGAAAAACTCCTGTTTATAATAGATGGTTTTGATGAATTGAATTCCTTAATAGATATGGAGGAAGCTAGTCTGTGCACTGACCCATCTGAGAAGAAGCCAGTAAAAATCATACTGTGCAGTTTATTGAGAAAGAAAGTTCTTCAAAAATCCTCCTTATTGATCACTACAAGACCAACTGCTCTAGAGAAACTAAAGAAGAATTTGCTGTTTCCACGTTATGCAGAAATAATGGGATTTTCTGCAGGTGAGAGGAAAGAATATTTTCATAAATTCTTTTGTGATGAAAAGAAAGCAACACAAGCCTTTAATTTTGTCAAAGAAAATGAAATGCTTTTCACCATGTGCTTTGTCCCCATTGTGTGTTGGATCATCTGCATGGTTCTGAAGCAACAGATGGAAAGAGGGGAAGATCTTACACAAACTTCACAAACAACCACATCAGTATATTTGCTTTTTCTGACTAGTTTTCTAAGTGATCATTTCACTGACTCAGAGCATTTGAAATCATCTAAAACTAACCTGGGGAAGCTTTGCTCATTGGCTGCAGATGGAATTTTAGAACAGAAAGTACTGTTTGAAGATGGTGACCTTAAGAAACACAATTTATCCTTGTCTAACATTCAGTCTCTCTTTCTGAATAAAAGTATTTTTCAAAAAGGTACAGAATGTGAAAGTGTCTACAGCTTCATTCACCTGAGTTTCCAAGAGTTTTTTGCAGCTTTGTTCTATGTGCTAGAGGAAGATGAAGAGATCATGAAAAAAACAGTGACTTCTAAGAAAGATGTGAACAACTTGTTAAATATTTATGGAAGATCTAAAAATAATTATTTGATGTTAACAGTACGTTTCTTGTTTGGTCTCTTAAATGAAGAGAGACTAAATGACATAGAGAAAAAGTTACATTGTAAAACATCATCTGAACTAAAGCTGGATTTATTGAAGTGGTTTCAAGCAGAAGCTAAAAAAATCTCCTCTCTCTCCTATAAGACCTATGAGGAACTGCGTGACCAGCTTGAGTTGTTTCACTGTTTGTATGAGCTTCAGGAAGAAGAGTTTGCAAAAAGGGCAATGAATAATTTCCAAGAAATAAGATTGGAACACATCCGGCTTTCAACAATGGATGAAATTGCTCTTTCATTCTGTGTAAAGAATTGTTGCAGTAAGCAGTCACTTTACCTATGTAAATGTACGCTTGGGATTGGAGAACAAGAAGAAGGATGGATACAAAAGCTACGGAAATGGTTATTTCCTCTGTAAGTATAGCTGTTTATTTAATATAAATCAGTAAACCTTTAGAATAGCATCTCGTCATATCATTATTATAATGCCCTATTTTCAGAAGTTTATAAGATATTTGGAGATTTGTCTAGGTTTTTCCCAGGAAGATGAGGTTACACTATGCTTCTGGACCTGGTAGGAATGAGATAGTTGGGTCAGAAAACCTCATGATTGCAGGCTAGGCAGCAATAGGGAAGCGAGGGTTAACCAGAAGGACCCAGAAACAGCTGGGGCTCATTAGCTTCCTGGGAAAGTATCCTGGATCAGATAGAAGGATGAGGACACTAGCTACTATGGACTGGGAGTGGTTGCATACTAAGTATCTGTCTGCATTGAAGAAAAATCAGCTTCCTGTTGAGAGATTTCTAAGGCCGTTGTTAATTTGCTTTGTTGAATTTAAAAATCTATTTGAGAAGTTTGGTTTCTTTGTCCCCAAGGGAGAAGTAACTGGAGCCTCTTTGTTTGATCCTGAATGCATAGGCTCTTGGACACATTTGGTGTATCTCAGCCCAACAAAGGACCACTTGCCACACCATGGCATAATTGCATGTTTGTTCAGTTAAACAATACTGTTGCTCTAAGTGCACACATCCCAGAACTGAAACTCAGGTAGCACCACCTGAACTCTGAGTTTCTATTGTGACATTGTTTAACAATTTAGTGACATTGGTCATTTCAAAATTGAGCTACAGTGAATTTCAGTGAAGTGAATGAGACACTAGGCTTCACACAGAACAGTGAGAATTAAATAAAACAAAGTAGAGCAGTTGCCTTATTCACTAACATCACCACAGCAGCTCCCTTCTCTATAACAACCTGAATAATAACTGATTCATGTTAACAGATTTTGAGGCCAGAAAGGACCATTGTGATCATCCCATTTGACCTCCTGAATAACACAGGCCATAGAATTTCACCCAATGAGTTAGAGGTTATCTTCTAGAAAGACATCCAGACTTAATTTAAATATTTCAAGTGATGGAGGATCCACTATATCCCTCAGAAGGTTATTCCAATAGCTAATTAATTAAGAATGTGTACCTTATTTTCAGTTTGAATATATCAAGCTTCAACTTGCACCCATTGATCTTGTGCTGCCTTTATCTGCTAGATTAGATCCCTTTGTTATCAGATATCTTCTCCCCAGGTTGGTGCTTATAGATCATGCTCAAATCACCTCTCAACCTTCTCTTTGATAAGCTTGATAGAACTCTTTTAAGACTTTCACTGTAAGGCAGGTTTTCCAGTCCTGAAATAATTGTTGTAGTTCTTCTCTGAACCTTCTCCAGTTTTTCAACCTCCTTTTTGAAGCTGAACACCAGAACTGGAGCAAATGTTTTAGCTTCACCAGTTCACAGTTCTGTATTAGAAGAGCAATATAACCTCTCTCTTCCTGCTCATTATACTCCTGTTTATATATCCAATGATCCCATTAGCCCTTTCAGCCATAACATTGTACTGGGAGATCCTGGTCAGTTTGTTCTTCGTCATAACTCCAAATCCTTTTTGGAGTCGCTGCTTTCCAAAATATAGGTCCGTAGTGGCCCACATTCTCTGATCTTTATATTTGACCCTATCAAAAGGCATGTTGTTTGTGGGGACCAGTTTACCAAAAGATCCAGATTGTTCTGTATAAGTGACCTGTCCTCTCCCACAGCCTAGTCACAGAAGCAAAGGGGGTAGACCTGCCCAGCCCCACCAGCAGCTGAACATCAAAAGGAGAAGGTATAAGGACAAGAACCCAGGTTTGTGGAGTCTGGGACAGTTGATATTCCCACAATGCCACCAGGAAGCCATGCAAAGACACAGCCAGGGAGCACTATAGAGAGTAGGCACTGCAGGAAGTACTAACCAAGAGACCCAGTATGACGATACCCTGTGGCCCTCTGATTGGCCAATCTATTTAATCCCAGACTTTGGCCTGCTGCAATGCCAGACTTTCCTGGATCTCCTGATCTCTGGTCTCTGACTCCAGCCTGACTCTGATCCTGATGCTGATTCCTGCCTCCTGACACTAGTCTGGTACTGCCTCTGATCTCCAGTCTCCAGCTCCAGCCTGACTCTGACCCTGATTCGTGCCTTTCGATTCTAAGATCAGTCTCTCTGTCTCTTGCCATCGAGTTGACAAAGAGAGGCCTGTTTGGGTAACTTATTATTGAAAATTCTTAAAAGATGTCCCAAGTATGTCCATCTCTTCTTCTATACTACTTGTATTGTTGTAGATAGTTTTGTCCATTCTAGAACCTCTTCACTACTTATTCTGTCCACCCATTTTACCAGCTCACACATAACCCTCTTTTACATGGCCCAGTCACTAGAAGGGAACAAATGATACACAGGGTTAGTATGGGTTACATTGCTCTTAGGAATGAATAGCTAACATGAGAGAACAATGGACTGCAGTATCTTTAGATGCTTCTCTTTGTTTTCTTTTTAAAGAGGATAGTAAATGTCTGCTGTGGAATAAAGCCTACCCCACCATCTTTAGGAAAGAAGGTGGAAAATCTGCCTTTAAGAAATTATATTTAAAACTTCCATTCTCTCTTCTAGGAACCCACTGATGAAAGATCTGAGAAATTCAACTGCACAAGCTTTGTGTCGAGGACTTAAGGATCCAAATTGTAAACTAAAGACAATATCGTAAGCACACTCCTCTCTTACAGCCCTTTTGTTACTGCTGCTATGCCAGGAGTTTGGCAGCAATGCATTTCTGTACATTGTCTGGTATTGCTCTATGTTCCATTTGAAATTTATCTCTAAGCTGCAAATCATAGTAAACATCTAAAGAATCAAACTCCATTTGACATGAAACCACTCAGCTAACTGTGTAGGAAGCCCTTTTCTCTGCCCCCACCCAGTAAATAGGCCAGGTGCTGGGATGATGCACAAGGTGGAGGAATCCTCACCCAGGCCACAGAATGACTGTGGAGCTTCTTCATGGAGACTAATCCAGTCTAATGCTAATAGTGAGAGAAAGAGACTCACTCTCTGCACAGCATCTCCACACATCCAGCCTACCCATGCACAGTGGAATAAACGGTTGCTCTGTGGCCATTGAGAAAGTTGCTGGATTTTCCCCTAAGTGAACAAATGTCCTCTGTTCTCTTCCTTTAATTGTCTTATGGGGACAGTGCAATGATTATTGAATGCATAGAGACTTGGGACATTAGGGTAAATGACCAAGTGACCTTTATTTCCTGCTAACTGAGAGCTTTTATGCTTCTCATGTGTGGTGCTCTAGTGGCCTGTCTAAACTATGGCGTTATGCAGCTACTACAGATGCTACAGTTCTTACTTAGGGCTTTTCTATCCTGAGAGTTAATGTGCAGCTATCTGGGGTGCCATGCACCGACTGGCTGTGTGGACCCTGCTGCCATGCACTGAAGTTCATTGGCGCACTTTGACCCTCCCACTCAAGACCGTCATGTTGTTTATTTTAATCTGTCTTTCTAAAGTGATATGTGTTTTTGTTCTTTACTGAACAAAAGTTAATCACACTTGCTTTGTTTTTGCTTTTCATTTCATCACCACCTCTGACTGTTCTGTCTATTTCTCAGCATCTGCCCACCTGTGCATACTTCTCAGCCATCTGACCCTCACTCATCCCATTCCCCTGGTCATGCTACTTTGTTTCAAGGAAACAGCAACCTAGGTGAAGACCAAGCACTACAAGAGGGCATAACAAACAGATGGGATAGCGGGGAGGGGAGAAAGCGAGGGAGGGAGGACAAGGATAAATTATAGTCACAATTATCTTATTAAATCATTTCGATATTTTTCTCAAGGTAAGGTAGACGTATATTTTGTAGGAAGGGCATATTGTTTTCTAGGCAAAAACTGTAAATCATCAAGATTATTTATTTATTTATTTATTTATTTATTTTGGCGTGAGCTTGTTACTAGAGCCTGATCCTGTAAAACCTTATCCATGTGATTAGTCTCCTGGAAGTAAAGGGAACACTGCTTTACTTATTAATTAATTATTTAGCAGTAAGGACTATTTATGTGAGGCAGGATTGCAGGGTCAGGCGTCTATTAAGCAGGCCCCTATTTCCTGAAGTGTCATTAAGCTGACCTTATCTCCCTAGTGTAACTGTACTGTGAAGTCTTATCCATAGTCTTCAGTTCTCCTTCTCTCTTATAGGTTTGGGGTGAGGGCATCAAATTAAATATCTGGAGGTCATGGTGCCTCCGCTATAAACCCGTGGATTGACAGATGGGCAGATCTCCTCCAAACCACAAGCCTCACTCATATTATGCCTACAGAAAGGGTGTTTATAATGTGTTTTTAAAAAATCCCTAATCATTCTAGCTTGTCCTATGTCCTGAGTGTCTTTTCTGTAGATCATGACTGAAATCCTGGCCTGACTGAAGCATTGGTGGCACCTTAGTCTCTCTTGTTCTCATCCTGTGGTGCACAACAGTTTAGTTTCCTGAGGACTAAAATGTTTTGGGATAGCTAACATCTTTGGGCTTTATATAGGGTTAACCCGGTACTGTTCAGTGGCCTGTGATATTTAGGAGATCAGATTAGATGATTGGGTGTTCCCTTCTGGTCTTAAACTCTGTGAAACTATGAAAGTCCCCTATTGGAATCCATCAACAAGTTGTTGTTCTTTGAGTGATTGCACACCTGTGTTCCACTTAAGGTGTGCGCACCTTGTGCATGAGTGTCAGACCTTTTTCCCTTAGTGATACTTGTCATTGTGGCGCATGCACCCTCCACTGTCAGGTGCTGCCATGTGCCATGGTATAAAGGGTGAAGCCAACCTAACCCTCTTTAGTTCTTTCTTAATGCCAATAACAATTGTTGGAGTCAGTTGTTTTGTCTTGTCAAGTTTTCTTATTTGTATATTTTTGCAGATGGTTGGTACCCATTTGCATAGTTAGTGTTAATAATTAAAGTGTTCAGTTTTCTTTAGTGAATTTTTACTCTCCGGTTTCCCCCCTTGTCAAGGTTCTGTTATCAGTAGCAGGGCATACCTTGGTCACTGGGCATCAAGCCCTGTTTTTCATGTTGTAAACCAATGCCCTGAGTGATCCAGACTGTAGTTGTCTGAAGTGCCTTGGTGAATCTCACATAAAGGATTGGTGTCAAGTTTGTAAAGATATTAAGCCGAGGACCAGGAAAGACAGAGAGGCCAGGCTGAAGTTTTGATTGATAGAGGCTGTTCTGTGACCACCTTGTGAGCCTATCTATTCCAAGCACGTGCCAAGCGCTTCAGCAAAAAGTGCTTCTCCTGTGCTGACTGAATCCCAGCACCGTTCATCCTCCCTGGTGCCGAGGAAGAAACACAGTGCTTCCAAAGGAGATACTGGGAAGGGAAGATCCCCAGTTTCTAAGTCCAGAAAGTTTGTAGACAAGAGTGAGAGTAGAGTGCACTTGTGACCTAAGCACTCCTTGAAACAGTCATCAGTTCAGGTGGCACCAGCACAGACACCATTGGGCCTGGAAGCGGCACCTTTGATTTTCTGTGGTACCAGCTACTGTGACTCTCCTGTCAGGGATTATTCTGCTGCCATCCATGTTGGAGGTTTACACAGCAGCAAGGGATTTATTAAGCCTTCCAGTACCAGATTTGTTGGAGGTGCAGAAGTCCACTCCCTTGGTACCAGGGTTCGCAGTACAGCCTGTAGCAGTATCCACAGTGCGGCTCTTGGTTACTCAGCATCTCACGGTATCATCCAGAGGAAAGTGATCCAGAAGCCAGTGATGTTGGGGGTCTTACTGCTGTCTCCAGACTGTCAGCACCTCCCAGGTCAGAAGAAGCCAATTCTTTGTTAGAGTCAGAGGTCTGCTTTCATGTTTCTCAAGAGCATGCTACACCTGGATGTTGACCCCTATGCCCACTCCCCACCGAGAGTTTACCAATCTGGATATTCACAGGCACCTTCATCCTGGCCAGTTGGCATGAACACATGGCCTGGCAGGAACTGGGGTCCAACTCCTTTTCCGTGGCCATTTTGGAATGCCTGGGGGTTCCCACTCTTTTCAAGGTCCTCTCTGTGGCCATCCCATCCCATTTAATCAAGTCGGTGCAGAATCATTCTGCCAGAGATGGGAAATTATTCTTGCTACAGAGCAGGAGGAGTTGGTTCCAGTGAATCCCCCCACACACGTACCGGAGGAGGCTCCACCTCAACCTTTATTGGCCTCATCCTCTTCTTTGCCTGATTGAAGCAGTAGCGTCAGAAGGGTCCTCATCCCCACCTGATGACTCATCAGGAAGTTTTAAAAGGGTGGTCACTGCCTTGGACATACAGGTGAAAGTGGTTAGGGAGTCATCCCACAGGCTCATTGATGTTTTAGCTGCAGTTGGTCCTTCTTGATGCCAAGTGTGGGAGGACAGTCTTTCAGTTCCTATTCAAGTAGATACTGATCCCACTTCCAGTTTGTACTACTCGTGAGTCACCTAAAGTGGAATGCACATGTGCAATCATTTGAAGAAGAAGAAACAATTACTAACCTGTCCTGTAATTGTTGTTCTTCAAGATGTGTTAGAATAATAGAATCATAGAAGATTAGGGTTGGAAGGGACCTCAGGAAGTCCTCTAACAGAAGTCCCCCACTGCTCAAAGCACGTGTTGCATATGTCCATTCCACATCCCACCCTCTTAAACCTTTGTATTGAGTCTTTTTGGTAAGAAGGAACTGCAGAGGGTGGGAGGTGGCTCTATCCTTTATACCATCACACAGCAGCATGTGCCAGCAGAGGACACATGTGCCACCCTGTTACCCAGGGGTTTTCATAATCTAAAGCAGTGGTAACTTAACTGTTTCACTCCAGGTGGTTTCAGGAATAAATCAATGACAACACAGCACTTCTGGCTGATTGAGATTAATACAAGCAAGCGTGATCTTATCTAAAACTATTATTTATTAGATTTAAGCACACACAGACATAAGCAATAGGTTTAGAACATCCCAAATAATTACCTAACATCTGGTGTGGTACTGAGTAATTTGCATCAGGTCAGCACTGACCGGATGCTTCCCTGCCAGCAAGTAAATGCGTCAGGAAAAAGTCTCTCAGTATGGCTTCAGAGAACTACTCCAAAGTGCACTCTGTTATTTAGTCCTTTTATACTAACTTTCACAAAACACATAAATCATAGTGACCTCTATTGGGTCATCACCTCTCCTAATTTCAGTAAATTACTTATTAACAAAATATTCCTAATAAGCTTCTGTATCAAATGTGCTCATATTCAACGTCCCATCTATTTATTTTCTTTCTGTCTCAAATTGTTGACTTTTCTCTCCCCGCTTCCATTCTGATTAACAGAAACTGCATTGACTTTGTCTTCAGAAGCCCTGCTTATTCAAATTAACCCTTAATTATGTGGTGTTTTCTTTTATTAATTCATGGTGGCTGAGTGCACACAATATGGCTGTAATTAGCTTGATCAAGTGCTGTGGAAACACATCCCTCAAATCCAAGCCAACAGCCTCTGCTGATGGAAAAATATCCAGCAGTGTACTGGGCATCCACATGCTCCTAAAGTGGAGAAGGACACATGCAACACATCTTGAAGAATAACAGTTATGGAACAGTTGGTAACTGTTTCATACAGTGCAGAAGTAACTTTGATCTGTCCATTTCTTCCTTCAGGTTATCCAGCTGCAAATTCTCATCTGCTTTCCCTGAGGACCTCTCCACTACAACGCTATTTACAAAGGAGTCCCTGGAAAAGCTGGATCTTAGTGCTAACAACCTGGGAGACTTAGGACTGAAACATCTATGTGATGGACTGAAACATCCAAACTGTAAGCTACAGAAACTGCTGTAAGTAATCCAGTGCTATATTTTGTTAGTACATGACTTTTTCATTAATCTGTGTGTTGTTTCACCCACCTGCCATGTCCTATCTTTCAGAATGCTAGCTCTTTGAGGCAAAGACTATCATATTTTTGTATAGCACCTAGGACACTGGGGATTTGGCCTGGCTGAAGCCTCTATATGTTACTGCAATGCAAATATTTATTAATCAGTAATACATACCAATATGCACCGAGATTCATCCAGTCTTGCAAACTAAGCAGGAGTAGGACGTGTCAACATATGCAGGGCAAGAAATCCAAAGCTTCTGCTGGAAGTGCTGTTGATGGATCCTTCACTGAACATCCAGTGATGGGAGTTCTGCCACTGTGCAGACTTCCTTGCATTCTGCCACCATTTTAGCCAAGCAGCTCTACTTCTCCATTCTCACTGACTCCTGTAACCAGACACCTTTTAAACTCAGACACCTTTTAATCCTTCCTTAAAATCCAGTGTGATCTGCCTCCTCCATCTCCCTGCTAGTCCCCAGGTCACTCTCCACTTTACTAAGATGGATACATCCCCCAATTGTGGATGCAGTCATACAGGTGAAAAGGTGCTTGACACCGGTATAATTTATTCCCGTATGGGAAGGCGATCAGCTACATGGATATAAGGCACCTTCATTTCAGTATAACTATGTTCACACTAGGCATTGTACCAGGATAACAATTCTGGTAAAAAATCACCACCACCCCTAAGTGACATAGTTACATCAACACAAAAACTGCATATAGACCAAGCCTAAGATCTCCTGCCTACTGCTCTCCCCCATCCCTTCCTTCTACCCCATTTTCTAACCTGCCTCTCTCCCCCATCAGGTTTCTTCCTCTCCCAAATCAGCATGCTCCAGCCTCATCTATGCTAAATAAACCCAAGTTTGTGAACAAAGTTACCCCTACTTACCTGCCCTTTGTCCCAGCTAATTCTTGTTGGGAGGGTGATACTATTTGGGGAAAAGCTTTATTAAAAATTCACATCCAATTTTATATGGAGTGAAAATGGTGCTAATTTCTGGCCCGTTGTGTGACGGATTCTACATGACAATGAGATTTGTTAGTGTAGAAGAAGATGACTGACAGGTTCTTATTCTCTGTTCTCTTCTGTTTACTCATGATCTCTAGTAACCCAAACCCAGATGAGGTGTTTTACAGCTGAAGCTTACATTTCTATCTTACCTATCCTTGTCATAACCCTCAGCTGGTTCAGGGTCACTAGTGATGTTGCTAAGCAGGGTAGCGCCCACTTCCCTCTTAGACCCAGGCTCTGACTGCAGGGCTGGCAGTGGAACTGGTGGAAAAACGGGAAAGAAATATTGTGAATATTTTTGAATTGTTTAAACTTTATTAGTTTCCAAAATGCAATGGCTTTGTGTTTGTCAGTTTTTTAAAAACAAATTGAATGGGTTTTCATTTAAAAATAAGACAGTGAATCAGGGATCATGGTGTAGACAAGAAACCTTCAGAAGAACTGGTAGTGCATTCCACTAATCTAACAAGATGTCCAAAGCTGTCATCATCTGCAAGAACTTAGCTTGTTAACCATGGCCACTATACAGTGCAATAGGAATCTTCCCTATCCGTGGCCTCTGCATATCATATCAGATGATTATCCAATTGCTGTATTTTTGTGGGATGCTATCTGAAATATTCTGAAAAATATTCTTGGCATTGTGTACAAACAAAATCTGAATCAGGAACTTGTCACACACTTTATTTTAATAATTAAAATGCATGGGGTGACAGGCATACAGACTTTATAGACACTGAAACTATAGGAAGAAGAAAATGTCATTGAACTAAGGAAAGCAAATACTGACACCTTTGTGGAAGGAGATAGTTAGTTATTCTTCTCTCTGTTGACTTTGCAGGTTGTGGCAGTGCAGTCTCACAGCTGCTTGCTGTGGGGATCTCTCTGCTGCAGTCAGTACAAACCAGTCCCTGACTGAGCTGGAGCTGAGTGGAAACAAATTGGAAGATTCAGGAATTAAACTTCTGTGTGAAGGACTGAAGCATCCAAGATGTAAACTGCAGAAATTAATGTAAGTCATTGCTGGATTCCTTGATACTTTCCTTATTAGACCAGCCTTTTCAAAAGTGGTCTCTAATTTTGATAGTATTTTGTGGTCCTATTTTCACTTATAAAATCACCTGCATTTGCAGGAGCAACTGGATATACAATTACTAAATTGTGTGCACAGGTATTTGGGCAGGTAAATGTGGGTTTTGAACATTCAATCTTATGGTTGTACACAAATGTTCATAATAACCACGCTAAAATCCATTTTTCGTAGGACACTGTACAGCATTTCCTTAGCCTCAGAGCCATTTATCCCACAAGCGTTAATTTTATCTCCGCATGCACGTCTGTGCTCTTACGTGACGATGGTCAAGAGCCACAGAAAAAGTTGCTTTCCTCTGACAGTGAATTTAGGAACCTCATTAGAATAAGGAAAAGACTATTATACCTAAAGTTCTTCTCTCCTCTTCACTCTTGAGCTTCTGTCTGGAGTCTTCCCTCACCCATCATGCCTGGCTTCCATCTGCAAATTTAAAAAAATAGTGCACACATCCTCACAAGCACTGGAGCAGGAGTTTTTTGTTTTCTTTTACGTTTTGAACTTTATTTTTACAACGAAGGAAAGTGTATTCCCAATCCCCTCCCCAGAGACTTTGCTCATTCTCAAAAATAGCTGAACTGTTTGTTTTATCTCAAATTTCCAGAAGAAATTCACACTTGCTCAATAGTGACCAGAGTTGGAACATTTCATCCCAAAGGTAAGTTTTAGAAAGTTCTGAGTGACGAAATCATGGTAACAGAGTGGAAGTGCTGAAGCAGCCTGAACCATAGAGATTGCTAGTGCTTCAGAACATTGATGAATGAATTATATGGAGTGATCAGTTTCTCTCTATTCACTCGGCACATCTCCATCTCTGCAGGGTTTGGGATTGCCATCTCACTGACGCTTGCTGTGGAGATCTCTCCTCTCTGCTAAGCACAAATCAGTCCCTGAGAGAGTTGAACCTGAGTGGTAATAACCTGAGTTACTCAGGAGTGAAGCTTCTGTGTGAAGGACTGAAAGATCCAAACTGCAAATTAGAGAAGATAGAGTAAGTGACTTCTGGTTTTCTATATCAAAAGAATACCATCCATCGCAGTGTGTACTGGGCTTCCAATTACCTAGACGTGTGTGGATTGCATGAACCAAAGAGGTGAACTGGGCTTATCTGTAAGGGCTGAGGGTGGGAGTGCATTCTGTGCTTCCAGGAGGCACTAGACACATGAGTGCTACCGAGGGGAGGGGTCAAAGTGGCCTTTAAGTTTGAGTTTAGAGCTAAATGAAATTTTTCCAATAAAATAAATTCTTTCCTCTCAAATTTTCAATCTCTCTTCAGAAAACAGAACACTCAAAACTCAAAATCTTTCATCTGAAAACCAAAACATTTTTGTTTTTGCACGGTTTTTTACCCCAAGTAAAAGGTGAACCATTTGTGGGTGAGGGGATGGAGGGAGGGAAACATTTTCTTAACCATCTCCAGTTGAAATGTTCTCAGCCAAATTGTAGAATTTTGGTAAATTTTTGGCTAGTGAACCCTTTACAAAACAATTAAAAAAACCCATTTATCTGGATTTCTAAGCTAGTCACCAAATAAAATCAGGATGCACTTGGGTTATCCTCTCCCCCCCCCCCCCCACCCCACCCCCCACTGTGCACAGTAGCAATGTTATTTCCTTCCTAATACCAAACCAATCCATCGTTGCTAAATCTATTAGAAACACATGTATGGCTGTCCATCATATCAGATGATGATGTCACAGCATTGCATGTGTTCTCGTGTGACTGTGTAGCCTGTTTCATGAGGAGCAAGACCACAAACAGATGTTACACAGGAATGTGCAGGCTCCCGTGGAAGATTTTACATAATACTTGGCCCTTTTTTTCAATCAATTTTTCTTGTCTGTCTTCCTCAAACTGTTCACAACCATTATTGACAATAGCTCTCCATAAGGTCAGATTCTGCTTAAGGGTGTCATTGAAATGTTTCTTTCATTATCCCACATGTGCTTTCTGAGTGTCAGCTCACCATAGAAAATTTTCTTTGAGACTCTATTGTTGCCCATTCTGCTAACATGACCTGTCTATTGAAGCTGAGCTTGGATGATCATTGCCTGGGTGCTGGTTGTTTTTGCTTTTTCAAGGATGTTAATGTTTGAGACATTGTCTGACCAGTTGATCTTCTGAATGGAGTGGAGAGAGCACATGTGGAATTTTTTAAATTGCTTAATGGGTCTGTGGCAAGCTGGCCACGTTTCACACCTGTATGAAAGGGAGGCTATCACTGCTTCATTATATATAATCAACTCTGATTATTTGATGGTGCGCTAGTTGAGTATCTAATGGTGAAGTCTTTTGAAGGCCTGGCTTGCCTTTTATATTCTATCTGATTTTTCTTGATCCACAGAACCATCATTTGAGATGGTGCTACCAAAGTAGGTAAAGTGACTGATTTAGTGACTGACTCATTAGTTCTGTAACATCAATGGTGGTGATTGGCTGAATAGTAATAGTAGTAGTTGATGCAGCTGGTTGAAAGATTGATGGTGAGTCCAAACTGTTTGGTTGCTGTAATTAACCACGGAAGGATGGAATGGTATTGCTGCAACACTGTCAAGGCTCTTAAGTTGTTACAGCTGCTCAGTGGTTCTGTCCTTGGAGCTCTGGTGTTATCAGCAGTAGCAAAGAGTGCAGCCTGCTAATTCAGCAGACCTCAGTGTTACTCTCAGAGAATGAACCATGCCTGTGGTCTGTGACAAGGGCACTCGGCCAGGTTTGTTGCCTTCAAGGCACAGTCCGAACGACATTCACAACTTGCACAAGTACATTAATACATGAGTGCTCCATGGCATGGAGCGGCTCAATCAGCAGTGGGAGTCTCTGCTGTCCCTTTGGCTACACAAAGGGTCCAGGCAAAGTACCATGACATTTATAGACTGAGACAAACAAGTGGGATACACAACCTCTGTACCGACTTACGTGTTTCATGACATCTGTTTACTTCCCCGCGTACCTTATTATCTCAGACAAAACATCCCTATTCATTATTTTGTCAAACCATCTTACTTTGTGCTAGATTGGGGTGTATTTGTACTAGCCTTGTGGAATGTATTTACATAAATACATGATGCCTAGTGCGTTTTAGGAGTGCCTATGATTTCGCAACGCTAGCAGCAACTTTGCCAAGTTCATGTACTGGACAGTGAACTTGTAAGCATCTGCTTTAATACATGGCCTGACTTAGCCCTGCTCTACACTTACCTGGAGATTCGGTGGCAGTCGACGGGAGTTACGTAAACTACGCAGAGTAGCTTGCGTAACTCACGTCGACTGCTCTGCTTCCCTTCTACACACTGTCTACACTGCACTGACGCAGCGTTACGCTACTTGAGGAGGTGGTTTACCAGCATTGACTTCCTGATCGATTGAGCGGATCTACACTGACCGCTCAATCAATCCAGAAACATTGATCTGGCGGCAGCGATTTTGCCGCCGTCAGTATAGACATGGCCTTTGATTCAGAACCCCTGGTTCAGGCCTCGGATCTTGAACCAGGCTCTCTCTCTCTACTACAGTTGCTTTTGAGAGCCTATCAAGGATAAACTGTAGGTCATATTTAACTATGATCAAATAGCGCACAATCATCTGCAAAAAGGGTTTCATATATGAAGGGCTAAAGAACTTTTATCTTTGCAGTGAGTCTTCGGAGATTGAAGCATTTCTCATCACCTTGTGTAGATGCCCTCTTGAAGGTTGTCTGTTGCGTAATTCAGAATGGCTGCAAAGAAGAGACCAAAAAGGGCCAATGCCAGCCTGCCGCCTTGTTTCATCCCCTTAAATATAGGAAATGGTTTAGCGAAGCCATCATCTGAGTACTTGACCAGCCACGTTTTCATGGAATTGACATATGATGTCAATGAGTTTGGTAGAGCAGTCAAGCTTCTCTAGAATTTTCCAGAGGCCATTTCTGAATATAATTTAAACTTTTTAAAGCTCAATGATTTCAGCATTCTGTTCCATGTTCTATTCAATGCATTTTTCTTGAATCTGTCTGACAAAGGAAATCATGTGTGCGGTGCTCTGACCTGATCTAAATTCACATTGGGTCTCTGGTAGAAACTTCTCTGATATTATTTTGACAAGACAATTGAACAAAAGATGGGCTAGGCTTTTATCACCTACAGATAGCTGGGAGATACCCTGATAATTACCACAGTCAGATTTAAAACAAAAAGAGTCCTGTAGCACTTTAAAGACTTAACAAATTTAATTTCTGCAGGCATAAGCTTTCGTGGGCTGTAACCCACTTCGTCAGATGCAAGAAGTAGAAATCAGATGGGGGTATATATACATCCAAGGGTAAGGAACAACAATGGGGAGGGGAGGTGTTAGCAAAGTCCATTCAGTTAGAGTAGATGAGGCCTAGTCACAACCATTGATTAGAAGGTGAGAATGTGTGAACAGTGACAATTACTTCTTGTAATGAGAGAACCATTCCAAGTCCCTATTCAGACCAAGTCTGATTGTGTCAAGTTTGCATATGAGTTCCAGCTCTGCAGTTTCTCTCTGAAGTGTGTTTTTGCAGTTTTTGTGTAGAAGTATGGCAACTTTCAAGTCAGCTACAGAGTGTCCTGGGAGATTGAAGTGTTTTCTATGGATGTTACCATTTTTTAAATCTGATTTGTGTCCATTTATTCTTTTGGGTAGTGACAGTCCGGTTTGACCAATGTACATGGCAGAGGGGCATTGCTGGCACATGAAGACATATATTACATTAGTGGATGTGCAGGTGAATGAGCCCCTTATGGTGTGGCTGATGTGGTTAGGACCTGTGATGGTGTCACTAGAGTTGATGTGTGGGTAGAGATGGCAA
>NW_027131128.1:0-2113 GCF_026122565.2 Emydura macquarii macquarii
GATGGTTTGCTCCCCTGAGGGCTGACACATCCCTCTCCTTTAACCGGGTGCAGGGGGGGTCTCCCCATCGCTCTTCTCCAAAATCCTCCCTTTCCTCTGGGCAGGGCTGGGCTCTCCCATTAGAGCTGCTCACTGCATCCTGGATTGGGGAGATGCTCCCTTGTGATGCTGGCAGCTCCTCCCTTCTCTCGAGCTGAAAGATGGGGCTACCCCACCCAGTGCCACCTCCTACTCTCTGGTCTTCAGTGGCTGCATTTCTGGGGGGGAGTGTGGGGAAAGCTTCCCTCTGGGGTTTAAAGCTGGCACCTGCCTCCTCTTCTCCCTCCTCACTAAAAACTTCTATGCTGTGCTCAGATACTGGGAATGGAGCAGCCCCAGCAGGGGGAGCAGGGAGCTGAAGCCTCTGCAAAAAAATAAGAAGCAAAGAAAGTGGGTCCCATTACAGGAAGTTCAGTGACAGCTCTGCTCAGCCGCAGGTGCCCAATACAGGGGCAACTTCCCGGGATCCAGGAGTGTCCCAGCCAGAGCAGGGCAGCTGGGGAGTGTGAGAAATGGTCCCAGCCTCCCCCAGGGCTGAGCTCTGCCCCTAACGCTCTGATTCTCTCTCCCCCCAGTGAATGTGACTCTGGATCCAGACACGGCTCATCCCTGGCTCGTCCTGTCTGAGGATGGGAAAAGTGTGAGATGGGCAGACACACGGCAGGATCTGCCCAACAACCCTGAGAGATTTGACACTGATCTCTGTGTGCTGGGCTGTGGGGGATTCACCTCGGGGAGACATTGCTGGGAGGTGGGGGATGGGCGATGCTGGGCTCTGGCGGTTGCCAGAGAGTCTGTGAGGAGGAAGGGACGTCTCCACCCTAGCCCTGCAGTGAGGATCTGGTCTGTGCAGCTGTGGCAGGATCAGTTCCAGGCTCTCACCTCCCCTGACACCCCCCTGCCCCTGGGCCGGGTCCCCAGCAGGATCCGGGTGTGTCTGGACTGTGACCGGGGGCAGGTGACATTTTTCGATGCTGGTGACCAGGCCCCGATCTTCACTTTCCCGCCGGCCTCTGTCCCTGGCGGGAGAATCCGCCCCTGGCTCTGGGTGGGGTCAGGATCCTGGCTCAGCCTGTGTCCCTGAGACACCAGGTGTGGGGGAGGGGGAGGGAACATCCCACTGGGGACCCTGAAATCAGCTTCTCTAACCTCACACACCCCTAGTCTCTCTAACTCCTGTCTCCCTGCAGACTCTCTACCATACAATCTCTCTGATCCTGCTGGCTCAATGGGGGGCTCTGGCGACTGTCAAACCATAGAGAGCAGGAAGTGATCAAAATGGAGAAGCCAGTCTCTCTACTCCAAGGGGTTGTTCAGCCTGTTTGTCACTGTCCTCTATGGTCCAGGAGGACTCTGGGAATCCTGGAGGTCAGGCAGTGTCACTGAGATGGCGGAAGAGGGAACAGCCATAAAAATATGGTCTGCTCTAGCCACAGTCATCCAAGTCTCTAAGATGCTGGAGGACTCCCATGGAACCAGCCTCCTGGCTTGTCTCTCTGACCCCTGGAAGCTCCTCCCCCTCCCTCCCTGCAGCACCAGGGATGGGAGGGGGGAGAAGAACCCCTGGAGCTGCAGTGGGAGCAGAGGGGCCCTGAGGGGCAGATGTGGGGGCTGAGCTGGGGGCAGAATTAACAGCCGGGCTGGGGACAGGCAGATGTGGGGAGTTCCAGGACAGCATTGGTAATGAGGGTTTGGGGCACTGGGGAGAAATTGGAGGCTCTGCACCAGCAGGGTCCTGGGAGAGGGGGACCCTGGGAACGGAGAGTGTGACCTTCAGGCCACGCAGGAAAGGAAGCTGTGGTGGGAAGGAGGTAGGGGTGGGGGGATGCCAGCTGGATGAAGGTCGGGGAATCAAGTGCAGGGCAGGTTTAACCAGAAGGGAGAGAAGACATGAAAGAATAAAAGAGGAAAACATTCAGTAAAACCAGTGTAAAGAGAGAAGCCTGGAGAAAGTGGAGGGAAAGTCCACGAAGAGTGAAAGCAAAACCGGCCCTGAGAAGGGAAATGCTTTTGGGTGGGCAGCAAGAGAGGAAGGGATAAACTCAGGGAGAGATCTGGGAACCTGTGGTGAATT
>NW_027131129.1:0-20720 GCF_026122565.2 Emydura macquarii macquarii
GCCAACTTATGTCCTGCTTTGTCTCAAACATTATTTGTGCAATATGTCATAGACTTTTGCAACAGGATCAAGAAGGAGAAGACTGCCATATCCTTATGATTGCTTGATTCTGCATTGTATTAACTTAGGTTGTTCCTGGAAGCCAAATGTTATGCCGCCTCTTCTTAACGTTGAGCACAATTTAATTAGGGTTTGGAAACTAATACAGTCACATAACTGTAGCCAGAGGATAGTGTGACTTTCATTAGGTGCTTTGATTTGTCACCTCTGAGTCATTAAAATAAATTATTGTGTTTTACCATACACAGTACAAACTCTTAGCCAGAAGAAATTCTGCCTTGCTACTCATCATTTAGCATACATACTGAGGGACCTTTTACGGGTAAAGGCACCAGTCTGTGGTGTCATTAGACACCAGTCTGTGACTAATTGGGCCTCTTGTAATGCTTCTTCATTATTCAGGTCATATGTTTTGCTTATTGCAGGGGTTTTCAAGCATTTGGCTGCAGTCCCTAGCTGTGGTGCCATGACTCCCCCACTGAGTTCCATGCAGGTTGGGAGTCTCAACATGACTTCTAGCTTTCTGTGCTAAAAGCTGGCTAGGTTGTATAGGCTCCTGGCCTGAAATGAGCTGAGCTTCAGGGGTGTGAGGGCAAGAAAAGAGAAGGGCTGACACAGTTTGGGATGGAGGAGAATTAGAAATGGAGTGGGGAAGATACGAGTGTTGGAGAGGATGAGGAAATCTAATGTTACAATAAGACTGTGACTGGATTTGCATGCTAAATGATTGTTTTCCCTGCCTCTGGGGATAAGCCTGCTGTAGATATTACTGAACCATCCTTACCAGTGTTGATTTCCCTACGAGCCCCCCAGGTCTTTGAAGATATTTTTAAATAAGAATTCCATTTTTTTTTTTTTTTTTTTTTTGCTTTTGACACACATCCGATTCCAAGCTTTCCTAGTCCCAGACGCTGGAGAACCTCCTGTGCTGTTTATTTTGTAGCGTAGTCAATCAAGATGCAAAATGGCCTAAGCGATCAGCTGCTCCAACTTCTAAAGCAGACCATCCAGAGTCTGACTCCATCACAGTGCTATTGTGATTAAAGGACGAGCGTGTGTATCTTATCATTTTTGGTGTCTGGGTGAACAGCTGTGAATTTTGAAAACAAATTGCTAAGTGCGTCGTAAGCATAAAGAGTTGAAGAACCAAAGTGACTATTTAACCTTCAGTTTTTAAGTGAGTGTATACTCCTGAAAGTGCTGCTAACCCCACGTGGAAAGTGAAATCCACCGTAACGGGTCTGATGCAGGCAGTGGTGGTGCAAACTTCCCCAAACTATCTCACAAGTTGAGCAGTAAATACAATGAGCAAATTTATTGAAAGACGGAAAAAATCATCAAATTCGCCACCGAATTCCATGTGCTTTACCAAAAGGGTTGGTCAAAGAATAAAGAAAACTGTGATTTGAAATTTGTCTCAAATGATTTATAATGAACAGTTCAACCAACTCTTAACAACTGCGCCACTTTCTTGCCCTGGAACAAAGAGCAGCTTTTAGAGAGGAGTGTGTTCAGAAGACAGTCCACTCCACTTTCTCTCACACACATGCCTAGTGTTAATGGAACATTGATAGCCAGGTTCTATGGAAAGCAAGAGTGCATTAGATTGAACTCTCACCAGGATAGGAAGGATAGAAGGGGATGGGGGAAAAAGGGAGGGGGTGAGGGAAGAGAATCTCAACTGCGTGGAGCGGGGAATCAGTTGAGAAGGAAAGCCCAGATCTGCAAAAGGACTTGAGCATTGCAATGTTGAGTGGGATCAGGACAGACAGGATGAAACTTTTCTTCACCTGGTTTGAGGATTGCTCTGGGGCTTGCATGAGGGAGGTATCCACATGTCTGCCCGGAGACAGAAACATAGGCACCATGGGGTAGGAGATTTGAACAGTGAAAATGTGGGTCCTGAATGAATTCAGGAGCCTAAAAAGTTAGGCAACACCTGAGTGGGGGTTTTGTGGATCATAGCGGCACCTAAATCTGGGATTTCAGGACTTAAATCTCTTTGTGGCTCTGGGCTGAAATCCATATTATGGAATGGAATTCTGTGCATGGGTATGTAGCCAGTGAAAAGAAGATCTGCCCCCAAGAAGTCAAAGCTCAGTCTCCTGGCCAGTGAGTTTAAAGGATGGCTACACTTGAGAAATGGTTATTAAAAATCAGACCTGCCCCCTGGGCTTTCAGTCCTCTCTGCTGACCATAGTGCTTAACACGATTGTCTCCTGCCTCTTCCTCCTGCAGCCTCAGAATTGTTTACTCTGTCTCAATCAGTTGCACTTGTGCAAAATCTAGTAAAGCCCATGGGGTTGCACAGGTGTAGCTGAGGGCCTAATTTGGCCCAGAGAACAGTTTAGCTTGACTCTTGGATTCTTGGGCTCAGTTTGCAGGGTTGGAAGTTTTGAGGGCAGGGGCTTAAAAAAAACCAAACTGCCTGTTTGCTGTGGAAGCTATTGAGAGACGATACGCCTCAGGC
Organism: Emydura macquarii macquarii; assembly: GCF_026122565.2. Classification (NCBI taxonomy): domain Eukaryota; kingdom Metazoa; phylum Chordata; order Testudines; family Chelidae; genus Emydura; species Emydura macquarii. The sequence goes on from NW_027131129.1 coordinate 2,531, forward strand.
CCTTTTTGAATCCCATTCTAGACTGCAGCTACATGGTAAATTGTTCTAGCAGCAGTAGCCCTTGGGGTGAGTGTGATGATGGCAGTGCTGGGAAAAGCCTGTTGGTAGCAACCGTGAGGACCAATGTGCTTGCGGTGTCCTTGGAAAAGCAGCCCAGGAATGGTTTGTAGCTTGCTCCACCGGTGTCTGGAAGCTGGGGAAAAACCATCGCTCAATAAAAACTGTGCTATCTTTTCATTCAAATGGGAAAGGGAAGGAGAATGGGGCACCTTTGTATGGGGCCACAAGTGGAGGACGGCCGGTGGGGATGCTGGCCTATTAAACTAAAATTCTACAGTGTTCACGTGCAATCCTGGGGAGCTGGCAGTTCTCAGACCTTCAATTTAGTGGGAGAATTGTCCCTGGGGAAATAACTAAAAAACGACGGGAACCATCTTGCAGTTTCCTTCAAAATACATCAAATTTCTTCCTAACAAGCCTTTTATCTTAGGATGCCCACAAGAAGTGAGTTTATTGTAATCATTCGGTGCCAAGAAACAGCAAAGACATCTCCACCTCTGGGTAATCCCATGTATCTCATTTTCTATGTGCCTGACCTTGGAGAACGTAAGCTCTCTGGGGTAAGTAATGAAAACTCTGCAAGAATACAAAATGATCAATGCTTTGCTGTGATGAACCCAAGGTTGCTAGTTCCTAATCAAGGCTTTTCCCCCACTCTTAACTAATTTGACAAGTTAGAAAAGGTAGTCTATTGAAAGTATTGTACATCTTGAAATATTAGTAAGCTTTAGTTCAAAATGAGCCTGAGATTTGTTCATAAAACTTATGTGAATGAGGTGAAATGGAATTTTGAAAGACCTGTCTTTAAGAAGCCCAGATAGAGGGTATAACTCCTCTCCTGAAGAACAGAACGTAAGAAGTTGGATTTCAGATCCTATGGCAATACTTGTTCGGCAGCAGAAACTGTTCTACAGTTTAACCAACAGAGGGCGCGCATAGAGCTGCACACTAAGCAAGGCGAAGTGTTGAGAGCTGAAGACTACAGTAATATGGCTCCAAAAGCTAAACTTTTCTCTAGCAATAAGAGATGCAATAGCTGTTAGTCTGTGTACTGTATGTTGGTCAAATCCAGTGGGAGCTTTGCCAGTGACTTCGGTGGGACCAGAATTTGGCTGTGTGTGTGTTTATTTTTCAGAGAAATTTGAGTGTAGCTGTGCTGTACAAAAAGTAACCATCTCCTGTGAAATGTTAGTTTAAATAAATACAAGTGAACTTACTTCTCTGAAGGCAAGTGCTGCCTTCCCTCCTCCAGTGTGCAGATTGTGGAAATGTGTATTTGCACCACTTTCATTCAATTCTGATACTGCAACCAAAAGTAGAGGCAAAAACTCACAAGAAATGTAAGCACCTAGTCATAACTCCAACTGCCTGTTCCTCCATTGTTCCTTTTTTTTGTGCGGGTTGGAGGGGGGGGACAGGGCAAGGAGAGGGAGCTCGACAAAGAGAATGAAAGCAGAAATCTTGCCCGTAAGCTGCTAAGTTACTATCTTAAGGTTTTATGATGTTTCTCATCACCACTATATCTAAGCACCCTTCACATAAAGTCTATAATGAAGTTCCCAGTGGACTTCTGGGGTCTCTCTAGTTCTCTCTTCTTGGGATGGGGGAGTTCTTTTGATTATAATCCATTTTTTTTCTTTTCTTTTTTTTTTAATTTGGTAGGTGTTCAGGGCTAAAAGGGGGTGTCAATGTAATGTCACTCCTATGGCAGAAAGGCTTTGCAATATTTCCTAAAGACACTCAGACTGGATTTGCCTGATCCTCTCTAGAAACTTGCTCCATAGCCAGATTCCCGCACAAGATTCTTTATACTTCACATCACATGCCTCCTCCTGGGGTTTTTGTGATCTGCATCGTACCACAGAATTTCAGCTATAATGGTGGTTTGTAGATTGATAGGTTCTATGGTATTTCTTAATGCTTCTTTATTAGCTCTTATATTTAAAAAATGTTTATCCCTGAACCTCAAAGTTCTTTACAAAGGATGTAGCATTATCCCTGCTTTGCAGATGGAAAAACTGAGACACAGAGAAGTGAAGTGATCGATTTTACAGGTTCAATTGAGTGGCAGTAAAGACTCGCTCAATCGAACCTGGAAGTCGACTCCATAAATCCACCCCGGCAAGTAGTGTAGTACTGCGTTGATGGGAGGGCATTTCCCATCGGTGCAGGTCAGTGGAGACGCCACAGTAAGTAGACGTTAGGAAGACGACGGGAGATACCCAAGTTACTGTACGTAGCTTGTGTAGCTCCCTCAACTACCACCAAAATCCACACCCAGTGTAAACTGGGCCTCAATGACACATAGGTTTCTAAGGATATGTCTACACTGCAATGAGACACTCGTGGCTGGCCTGTGCCAGCTGAATCAGGCCTGGGCTAAGGGAATGTTTAATTGCAGCGTAGTTATTCTGGGCTCTCAGGTGAGTTCTGGGACCCGCCCACCTCTCGGTGCTAGATCCCATGCTCCAGCCCAAGCCTAGATGTCTGCACAGCAATTAAATAGCTCCGTAGTCCAAGCCTGAGTCAGCTGGCTCAGGCCAACCACAGTTTTTAATTGCAGTGGAGACGTGCCCAAGTGTAAGATGTTGGCTTGTCCCCAATCCTGGAAAGACCCCTCCGCACTGCCACACTGAGGGTCTTTCCAGGCACAGTTTTATTTTTGAAACATAGGCAAAGCACCCCACAAACTCAGTTCACTAGTCCACCCTGGGCTATGGCTCCCTGGAGATTTCCCTCTTTCCCTCTGTCCTTCCTGCTTTAGGACCTACTGGAGGATTCTTCCTTGCTATTTTAGCTGAGCGCTTTCTTCCGGGAGGCCCTTTTTCCCCAGCAGCTTCCCACTGCTTCCTCTCTTAGTGCTCCTGCTCCTCCTTCCTTACATACAGCTCAGCTCCTCCCTGGCCCCTCCTGAGCTGGACCTGATTAATGTACAGGCTGGCTGGGCCCAGGTCTTGCCCTTAAATGGGCAAGCCACTCTGTTACACCAAATCATCTTTGAAAATGGGACTTAAGCATCTGTCTGATTTAGGAGCCTGAAAATGTTGCCCTGTATCTCTCAGGGTGAAGCAGTGGGCAGGGAAAGGATCTGTTCAGGCTGGTGGGTCATCTTATTCCATTTGTTGTTGATATTTGGTGTCTGATGAATAAATTATAATCCCTCACATCCCCTAGATCAGTGCATTTTTTGGCCACAAAGGAGAAGAACCAATAAAACTAGTTATTTTAGAACTACAGGTGTTTAATGATTAACTGGAAAAGTAAGGAGAAATGAATACATTAATGAACTTATCTTTGAATCCCGAAAGATACCTCTGTACCTTAATCTGGTAGCCCAGCCATATAAAGTTGCATATTTTCTTAAACATGAACTCAGTGGGAACATAGTAACATAATGGTTTAAAATGAATACAACCATAGCTCTAAATGATATTTCATTAATCATCTGTTGACGTTCTCATGGGTGTAGAATAATATTTTCAGTAACATTAACTTGAAAGCACTATTTATAAAGTTTGATATAGTAAAAAAGCATTTGTAGCAGTCTTGCAAAACATATGGGGAATCTTGCTGAGTGTCTTTAGCTGACAGGATGAGATCTTATAGGAAATTCCCACTTCAGACCTACAGTATCTGCCTCTGTCCAGGAATAAGTGAGTGGCTCTGATGTTGGAGTTATGGTAAAACCCTGGAAAATCTGATTTATAATTGCAGCCTGTCTGTCCAGTCAGAAAGCAAAACTGAAAACCTGTAATTCTTCTTCTAGTGCTTATTCATGTCGATTCCAATTACGTGTGTGCATGCCGTGTGCACTGTTGGCGGGAATGTTTTTCCCCTAGCACCTGTCGGGTCAGAGCAGGCACCCTCGGGAGTGGCGCCCCCATGGTGTTGCATATAGGGCCCTTCTGACCTACTGCCTCCTCAGTTTCTTCTTACTGCCCATGACGGTCATTGGAGCCTCTTCCCTTGTTCTTCGGCAAGCCCTTCCTCCAGCCAAAAAAAAAAAAAAGTGTAGTTTGGTTAATAGTTATTAGAGTTAGATTGCTTCGGGGGTGGTATCCCCCCTCCCCCCCCCCCCGAATCCTTGACTGGGGCATGCCTCGGTTTCCAGGTTTTAAACCACACGGGACTTGCCACAAGCCCATGCCCAGGGGGGACCTGCATGAATCCTGCCTCAAGTGCCTGGGAGAGGCACTCCAAGCAGATAGGTTCAGCCTCTGTAGGAGTTTTTGCCCAAGGACGAAGAAAGAGAGGAGTATCAGACTTAAACACCTCTTTATGGAGGAAGTGCTCCATCCTCAGCTGAGCACCGACTCGGCACCCAGCACATCAGTGCGGAATGTGCTGGCCTCCATGAGGGATGCTATGGTGCCAAAGAAGGAAGTGGCGCCCCGAGTACACCGGCACCGTTGTTTCGCGGTACCAGGGCCATCCACACGGTGTGGGCCCCCTGCCTGGCGCCTGGGGGGCCTAGCCTGTATTTGGGGCTCACGGCCTCACACACACACACCCCTGCAAAGGGCAGGAGGGGCTGGTCCAGTTCCCACAGTGCCGCCCTCATCTGCTCTGTAGAGTGGGGAGCCTGTACCTGCGGGAATGGGGGGAACATGCCGCTTACTTCCTCCTGTGTGGGGTGGTGGAGCCCAACTGTGGCTGGGCTCCACTGTCCCCATTCTCCCCCCACACTTACCTGCCATACGGCACCCACTTCTCCCACTCCAGCCTTCAGAATACACAGGAGGCTCTGAGGGGCGGCTGCGCATCACATGAAGGACCGGCCCAGCCCCTCAGTACACCAGCTGCCCACCTCCTACCAGTCCCAGCATGAAGCTAGCCCCTGGCTGGTCTGGAGTGGGGTCCCCCAAAGCGTTGGGCCTGCCCCAATCCACCCAACTCTAGGGAGGGCTTTGTCTGGTACCAAAGTCCCGGCACCATTCTCTTTCTCCTTAGAAAAGAAAGAAAAAGTCTGATGGGGGTGCTTGTTGACAGTAAGATCAGCAAACAAGACTGGCAGAGAAGCCCGAGTGCATCCCACACTGGGACACCCGGCGTGCCTTCCCGCTCCGCGGTACCAACACCGTCAACTCTGGTCCCACAAGGGGATCCATTGACTCCGGTACTTTTGGACTGACCCAGTTGGGAGAGCCACATGGGGGAGCTGCACTCTCCTTCCACCCCAGACATCCTTGAGGCAGTGTGGGACTTAATAGCCATGATGGCATAGATATCGCCCCAACAGAAGAGAAGAGTAGATGAGTCCTCCAGCACCACAGACCATCACGGTACCTTCCAGAGGCAGGCTGGCTATGACATGGTATTGGTTGCCCTCACCGCAGCACTGTGCCCAGGACCAACCTTGTTCAGCCCCGCCGTGGTCTCCAATCATCAGGTTCAGAAGTGGAGTCGTTTATATCTAAATATAGCTGGCGCCGATTGCAGAGACCTCACCAATGGCAGGGGCAAGGACAAAACCCCTTTGTGGGACCTTGGCAGGTACCCCAGTAGCCCTTTTGGACTCCTTTGGCTTACCACCAGGCCCAGGGTTCCTATTCTAGAAGGACATACGCTATCGCCTCACACACAAGAAGCTTGAGGCTGTGAGTACCATGACCATCTCCCCATGGTGCCGAGAGGGAAACTGATTGCGGCACCAAAGGAAGGGAGGATCCTGGTACAAACTACAGTGCCGAAGACATCCGCAGCACCACGGGGGATGCAGCAGGGGAACTGCAGGACCCCACGTACCGAGACGACCCAGCCCTCCCTAAAGCATCCTCGTCATTATCACCAGATGAGGCAGTCGTGGGGACCTCTGCTTACCTTCCCCTCCTTGGACAATAGGGCCCATCAACAACTTCTGGGGAGGGTGGCAAAGAATTTGGGCCTCCAAGTTGAGGAGATGTGGGAGTCGGAGGGCCCAATGGTTGATATCCTGACCCCGGAGGGCCCCTCCTGGGTAGCACTCCCACTGATCAAGACAATTCAGGACACAACTAAGACTCTGTGGCAGACACTGGCGTCTAACCCCTCAATGGCCAAGGGGTAGAGCACAAATATTTTGCTCCATCCACTGCCTAGGAATATTTATTCACGCAGCCGCAGCCGGAGTCACTGGTGGTGTCTGTGCCATACAACAAGGAGAGGAAGGGCAACGGGGGCCTACGTCCAAGTCCAAAAACTCTAATAAGCTGGAGCTCTTTGGTAGAAAATGTTATTCTACTGGAGGGATCCAGCTTCACATAGCAAACCAGCAGTCTATTCTTAGCCAGTACAATTTCAACTCCTATGATGCTATGTCAACATGTAAGAAGTCTCTACTAGTGGAGTCCAGGCAGGAGTTCACTGCCACCATCGAGGAGGGCAAGGCTATGGCAAAAACATCTTTGCAAGCAGCTCTAGACACAGCTGACTCAGCCACCCCATTTCTTCTTCCTGTATCTGGACAATTGGCTTATCGAGTCACTCCAGGGATCAAATAGAGACAAAAGTCAAACTGGTTTGAGTAACATTCAACAGCCTGGGCCTCCGCCTAAATGTGCCCAAATGGACTGTGTTTCTTACCCAGAGGATGGAATTCATAGATGCAGTGCTGGATGGGCAACAGCATCTCTACCAGAGTCCCGCTTCAAGGCCATGGACGCCATTATAAGGGATCTGAGTCACTTTCCAACCACAACGGCAACGGTTTTTCTGAGGCTGTTGGGCCATATGGCCTCCTGCACTTATGTGGCGCAACACGCAAGGTTGCAACTCAGACCTCTCCAAACCTGGCTGGCATCGGTCTACTACCCAAACAGAGACAAACTGGACTAAGTAGTTTCACTTCCGCTCTTGGTGATCAATTCCCTCCAGTGGTGGAGAGACGGGGAGCTGGTTTTCCAAACGACAGTCAATGCTATCCCTAATGATGGATGCATCAGAAATGGGTGGGGAGAGCATCTGGGCTCCCTCAGGACCCAAGGTCTCTGTTCTCAGGAAAAGCTGTCCCTCCACATAAAAGTCTGAGAACTGAGAGTAGTTCAGCTAGCAAGTCAGGCCTTCTGACCTCACCTAGAGCATAGGTACATTTGGTTATGACAGTCAACACAACAGCAAAGTTGTATATAAACAGACAGGGAGGAGTGCACTCGTCTCCCCTCTCAAACTGTGGGACTTCTGCATCACTCATTCCATTCACCTAGAGGCATCTTACCTTCCAGGAACAAGAAATACAATAAATAAGAGAAGCAGGGATACCTAGCGTTTAGGGCAATGTCCTAGGAGTCAGAGCTCCTGGGTTCTGTTGTTGCCTCACTCTATGGCTTTGTCTTTGGCTCCTGTTAGATAGTTTTAGTGATACTGGTTTTCATCCACCCTTAACAGAGAGCTTAGATTTCCTATGATGAGACACAGACCTGGAATACATCAGAGTGCCCCATTATCTGACCCAGCTCTCATGGTTCCACATGCTGATGTTCACCCGTCCTTGCTCCTTCCCACAGGTACGTGAGGGGATGAATCGCCTCACCATGTTGCATGGGGACACTGGAGCCGCTCAGGGGTAACCCCTCCATTCACAACCCCCATTAACAAACACACATTTTTGTGAACAAAAATGATCTTCTTTGCTGATTGTCCCAGCCATGTGCAGTTAATAAAGATCCCATTTCACAAAGGTCAGCTGTTCACCCTGGGTTTCTGGTCAAGCTCCAATTCTGTTCATCCTCAGCTCATTCTGCCTTGAATCATTCTTCGTTCCCTGCACCTACCAAACTGCTGTTAGGCCAGTACGGGGTGAGGAGATCCATTTCTGTCCCACATTTATTTTACCAGGAATCATGAGCATGTGGGCTGCTTCGAAACCCTTACGGAGAAAGAGAGCTCAGGGTCAACGTACACTGGGAAACTCAGCTGGCTTTGAAACCATTTTCATTTTCAGAGACCCATTAGGGGTTGGACTCACTCGGCTGGTCCAATCATGGAGAAGGGAGTTGAGCTTTATTCAAATTAGTTTTTGAAAAGATAATTTCTCAGACTCTTTAGGGTAGAGCTGGGTCCTGCCCAACTGTACTGGTAGGAAACACTTTGACTGTCTGTCAACAAAAATTATTTCAGAACACGGTCAATTTCCCTGTGCAGTTGAGCCCATAAATGTACAGTATTATTTATTCCCCATGAAAACATCATTCCTTGTAGTTTCCCCTTTGGGAATGTCTACACTGCAACAAAATACCTAAGGATATCCCAGGCTAGCTGACTCAGGCTCGCAGGTCTTAGTCTGCAGGGCTATAAAATTTCATTGTAGACATTTGGTCTCTGAGACCCCATGGGGAGAAGGAGTTTGAATTTAATGTTAAAGGTAATGAGAACCTCAGGGAGGAACTTCTAGGGGCAATGGAGGTGTTAGGAGAATAGAGCAAGGAATATGACATTACTGAACAGATGTAATCCAGATCCTACAGGATTTTTCTCTACAGAATCTCCTCGATCCACCACTAGGACAAGTTCCAAAACCCTGATCATTCCCATCTTGATAATTGCTTTTGGATGGACTTAGAAAAGAATGTGATGAAAAGCCAAAGCCAAAGAGGTTGCAGGAATCAAGGTCAGGTATTTGTGTGTAGTGTCCCTTCCTCAGGGAGACTGGGAGACTTATGAAAGTGTTCTGTGTAGTTATATATGTTAATAGATAAAGTGCCAGTAGTTGGTACTTCAAAGTAGGTAAGATAGCTCCTGAGTTTTCTAGGACCAATACAACTCTTTGTGCACTGCAGATGGATTCCTTTGTACAGCTCTTTACATTTGCTTTTCACAGGAGGTATGATCTGGCCAAATGGGAGTCAATTCTGTTCAGGACAAGGTGGAGAGCTCCACTTATGCACTTCAATAATTTGACACCTACTCAGACAGTTTATCACGTGGTGTTTTATGGAGCAGACATAAACTGTCCAGCGGTCAACAAACGATTAAAATAGAGTAGGGTGCCCAGCAAAATTGCAAAATGTCACTGTGACACTGGGCCAGAAAGGGCTAATAAAGTTTGCAAGTTGCATGGCCCAAACCTGACCTTTAAAGACCTATTATAGGAAAATACAATGGTAATGAGGGTTATTCCTTACAAGTAGACTAGAACTTTGATATGCAAGTGTATTGTTGATAGTTATTTGATGTTGTTTACATATATCTTGTGTGATGGGGCCAGACCTGAGGGCTATAGGAGGGTGCTACTATTTGAGTCCGGGAGGGGGAGAGGGTGGGCGGGTGCATGCCTGCCCACCGCTAAAGGCCCCTTCCTCAGCCTAAGGGGAGGAGCCACCAGATCCAGGACTCAACTGATTATGGGGGACAACAAATGAGAAAACAGGAAGGGGTGTGAGGGTCAAAGGGTCAAACGGAGGGAACCAGAAGGGGACACCAAGCAGAGAACCCAGGACAGCGCCCACTGCTTCCGGAAAGTGTCGAGGGAGCCGGCGGATGCCGCCCAGAGGAACTCTGCCTAGATGCGTGAGTGCACAAGGGAAAGGAAGTAGGCCCCACAGTCGCAGGGTGCCCCCCCAGCAAACCAGAAGGCATATGTATCAGCCCCAGGCTTAACAAATCCCTGTTCCCTGGGTAACACACCCGAGGTTACTCCAGGTCAATCGGGTCACCTGAAGCCAATTAAGAAGCTTGCCACAGCAGTTAAAAGCCTCTGTTTCAGGCAGACAGGGACAGCTGAGAGGGAGTTGGGTGAAGGAGTGGAGCAGAGCTGCTACAAGGTTTGGAGCTAGTGTTGCTGCTACCACAGCACCAAGCTATGGGAGTTAGGAGAAGCCTGTCCAGGCACGGCCGGGGGACGCAGGCCTCAAAGGCCTGAAGGAGGACCAGCGCCGCTCAAACAACTGGACGGAGAGACTCAAGGGAGGAAGCGGGAAACCCGCCTCCCTGATTCCAGGGAGTGGACTGCAAGCAGGGGGGCCACGGACAAGCGACCCAGGGAAGGTAGTAGCTCATGAACTAAGCCACTTTAGGCTACTCCTCGCAGGGTCCCTGGGTCGGGGCCCGGGGTAGAGGGTGGGACCGGGCCCCCCCACTCCCACCCAGCCACACCACCATCGTAGCTGTAGGAAGTGCAGACCCATGGGGCCGAATAGGCCGCCCTCACCACACTTGCTAGAGGTTAGCAATGTAGATAAACTGCTTTCCTGTCTATTCTTGTTGTTTTCTTTGATTAAGAGTTCAAAAGGGAATATTAACATCTAGATGGACCTTTGGTGTAACAATAACATTTGCCTGTATTGCTCTTTAAGGTGTATGTAAACTGTCTGTTAATTGTGCTAATGTAGCTAATTACCTATGTGTGCCTAGGAAGTGAAGGTTTTACTTCAAAGGACACTATACATTACTGTTCTCTATTCAAGGAAATATCTGTGGACTGTCTTGATAGTTTATATAGCTATTGCTGTCTGTATTGTCTGAGGAAGGACCCATTGAGTAAAGATCAAACATCTCTTTCATCAAAGCCTACGTGAGGGAGTTACCTGCAAGTGCCCACCTTGCTTCAACTATAAAGGAAGCTTCCGGTCTGATCCTTTTTATCTCAAATCTGTCCAAGCTTGTCAGGGAAAGTTTGGATTGCAAGAATGGGATCCCTGCACCAGCCTGGAATCATCCTGCTAATTCTCATGAGAGAATTTGAACAAACTCTGTGCATGGACTATTTCGTCTTCATTACCTGGACTGGATTTCTAACAAAGAAGCTCTAAACAAGGACCCGAAGCTGTCTGGGTAATTTCAGAGACTTTGCAATTTAAGAACTTTGCAACTCAGTTATCATTTCTATAAACTGACCTAGGAGCTCTATTTTCATTTGTGCATGTATACTGACCTTTTAACCATTACTCTCTTTCCTTTTTTAAAATAAATATTACTTTAGTTAATAAGCGCTGGCTTTAAGCGTGTATTTGGGTAAGATCTGAACTATTCATTGACCTGTTTAGTAATGTGTCTGATCCTTTGGGATTGGTACAACTTTTTTACATACGATGGATAAAGATTTTCAGTAATCCCCGTCGTATCTGATGTGGCTCTCTGGGTGCTAACCAAGGAGCTAGATAGTTTTAAGGACCAGTGAGGTCATCAGAAGCTGTTTGTTGTTGGCTTGGTATATCTTATGGAAGAAATACCACCAGTATTTAGGGCTTTTCCTGCCCCATTCTTTGCAGTTTGCACTGTTTAAACTATCTCAACATGCCTCCCTGGGAGGCCAACGTCACAGTGGCGTAGTCTGGCTAGGATACACGTTACCACAGATTAATTGAGTTTTGGATCAAAACCCCGCGCTTTTCAAAAATTAATTTTGATATTTAAGAGTTTAAGGGTTAAAACTTAGTTACAGTAAGTGAGCTGAGAGCAATCTGAGGTCTTAACAGAAAAACCCTTGAAGATTTGTGTATCTTTTAAGAAGAAAGCTGCAATCAGGAACTAAAGAACCTGTTAACAGTTGATGATCACAAGACCATAGGTCTGCCTTCCATGGGGGCAGGTACAGCTGCTGAGACAGAGGGGATGAGGCTACTGCCACAAGAATATGAGCAGCAAACATTCCAATGCAAGAGAAACAAACCTAGTTCCATCTGGGAAAAGAAGCCGAAGGAAGAGCCAAAAGAATCTCAGATGAGGAAAGAATCTCAGAGGAGGCGATTAGAAATTCTGCAAGCTGAGACAGAAGTTACCAGACTTAAGCTCAAGATCCAAGAAATAAAAGAACAGCAGAAACGGTATCATCCTGGAAGTCTAGCTTCTTTCAACGGCAGAGATTGGGAGAGAGCCTGTCCAGTGTACAAGAATTTTGGTATGTTTGGTAACTATGTTTAACCAGCTTAATATCATAACCCAGTCCGAGGAAGAGTATGGATGTGAATCTTCTGTATTACCTGTAATCAACAGGCAGATTTGTGAAGAGGGGGTGTATGACTCTAAGTAGTTTATGGGAAGTGGTAGTGAAGCTTTGTTTAATCAGGCCAGTATCATGACCCGGTCTCAGGAGAATTATGACAAGGAAAGGAATGTTCCTAAACCTATATCTGTTGAGGCTAATGACTCACCCATGGAGGGAGCTACCCTGGTCTCCAAGTTTATGTGTAGCCAGTGTGACAAAGAAGAGTATCTCTAGCCGTGGGATTGTGGATCGTAGCGGTTTGTCTGTTCAGAAGGGCAGTTTATCTGCTGGGGGTGAGGTTGTCTCCAGTGTTCTGTCTGTGGAGCAGGCAGAAGGTACCTCTCAGTTTATTCTGACTGAGGATTTGTCAGTTGTACCAGAGGTGGTTCTGGATTCAACTAAAACCCAGGAAGGCAGTGTTCCTGAACCTGTCTGTTGGCGATAATGACCTTGAGACTAGGGTTAATCCAGTTAATGTCATAACTGGACCTCCAGGCCCAGATGATTTTGATGCTCCTAGTTTGCCTCTTGCTGTTGTGGGTCTAAATAAGGGTAGTGACATTATAACCAAATTGCATCCGATTAGTGTCATAACTGGAAACCAGACTCCAGATAATTCTGATACTTCTAGTTTGCCTGGTTCTGATGTGTTTCTGGGTAAGAATATAATTACTTTCCCTAGTAATGCTCACTTTACTACTGTAGTGGCATTTCCATCTTCAATCAGCTTGTCCCTTTTCTGAGATATTAAATGTCTTTCTTCCAAGATGCTTGTTGATGGAAAGGACTCACCTAGGACTTCCCACATATTCCCAGGAAAAACTGTTTAACTAACTGGGCCTATAAGTTTTACGACTGCTGAGAAATGATGAGAGGTCTTTATACACAGGCAAAATCCAGGGATGTGCTGCTGATATTTGAACAAGAAGCTCCCTTGAAGCATTTTCTCCTCAGTCTGTGAGAAACCCATTTTTACCAGCAAAGCATGTGCTCACAGGGAAGAGTGAAGGACTATCCATTCCCTTTTCCTATTCAAACAAACTGCTCCCCAAGAGCCATAACCAAGGAATGTAGCACCACTGTACAAACAAATTGGCAGTAAGTGCATGTGCTGGGAATATTTACACCGTATTCCTGAAAAAAAATACACAGTGTTACTGATGGAAAAGCAGTGTAGCACTTGGATATAGCAGCAGGAGGAGGAAAGTGTCAGGCAATATCCTCTCTGGGAGAATGGTTTGCATATCTGACACTTCACCCAATCTCATGCTTTCTAAAGTGTGTGGGGGAAAAGATCTGAGAAAACCATGCATTTCTACATATCTGTTAGCTAGTTCCTCCTTTTGTATTTCTTTTTCATTTTCACCACTATCATTCAGCGTTGTGAGGAGGAATGTTCAGACCAATAACTATCCCACAACAATTTAAGGTTAAATGACCTGTGGATTAAAACAGTAAAGCATTCATTTGCTAATCATGTGTCTGCCTTTCACATGACTTCTTACACAGTGGAAAAACATTTCGGTTCTTATTAAAACACGTTCTTCAACCAGAGGTACCATTTGAGTAACATTAATGACATTTTAAAGAACACAACTCTCAACTGAGCTCACTCTCAATTGTATTGTGTGTCTTTAAAAAAAAACACCAACTATTACTCTGGTTTAGTACTAAACTTTTATGTATATATGAACCCCATGTTTTCTGATTATTATCTGTTTGTAATCAGTCACACGAAGAATCTAAGAATTTTGGAGGGAAATTTTCAAAGGGTGAAAAGAGCTGCACAAAAGAAGCCATTCGCAGTGCACAACAAGAAGTTTTATTGGTCCTATCAAAACCAGGAACTATGTTACGTATTCTTGAGCGCCACCTCCTGGCACCTTGTTTATAAACTATTCACATATATACAGTTTCCTCTTGTAACATAAGGCACTCAACTCCGGTTAAAAGTCAATGCCTTAACTGCCTTTTGGGCCTTTGAAAATCTTCCCTTGGTCATTAAACTTTGAACTCCAATGAACAGTTAAGTTATCCACTTAAAAATAAAACCAAGATTTTAATGTTTTGGTGATACAAGCAAACACAGTATCTGTTTCGTTTCTCTTTACTTATTACTAATGGATAATTTAGCCTGTTCAGGTCTTTCTGTTTTGTCTTGCTTGCTCCCAGCACAAAATGTGCTTTCTGTCTTCCTTTTCAAAGAGCTTAATGCAGGCTGGTTGCTGCACAATATTTTTTAAGTATTTATTTTTATTGCTATATCTATAGGTACATAAAGTACAAATACATAGGTGTACGGTACAATCCTTGTGCTTTGGAGTTAACAAGACTATCAGATTTAATGCAATTACTTTTGTTGCCAAGTTCCAGCTCATCATCATCTTCTCTTGCCTCTGTCTTTGTGCCATACCCAATTATAAACAGGACCAGTGCTCAGCAGAGCTGTGCAAATAACTGACTTTTTTGATTGGCTGGCCTATACCAAAACAAAATTGGGAGGGGGGGGTTGTCAATCTAAAACAAAAATGTTTTGAATTATTTAGCAAATCCGAAAAGGCAAAAAAAAATTGGTTTTTTGTTTGGGTCAAACAAAACATTTCATTCAACCTGAAACAAAATGATTTGTTTTAGTTTTGTTTTCCAGGTTTTATTAATAAAATTGAAGCAAATTGCAAAACAAAAAGTCATTTAGAAACTGTTGAAATGAAACATTTCAGTTTTTTGCAGGTTTTGTTTCAACCAAAACAATTTGACGAGTTCAATGCAAATTCATGAAATGGTTCATTCAACCCAAATCTGTATTTTTTCAGTGAAAAAATATGTGGGGAAAATTTGCACTCAGTTTAAATGCAGGATTTCTCATATGCATAAAGGTGGATATATCCAGATTATTTTTAGTTATGGTTTATCGTTACTTCATTGTCATGCACAGTCTATTTTAAAAATAGTAGCCTCTTTGAACTGTGATGAAAGATTTTTCAGGCCATTAGAATGAAGCAGCCAAATCTAGTCCCATCTTCAACAATGTAGAAGAATGATTGTTCCTCTCACAAGATCCATCTGCTAGAGGAACAGCTAGAGAAAAAAGCTAAATACACCCAATGCAGTTCTGGAAACTGCTTTTTCTAAGAAGTGCCCAGTCATTTTGAGTGCTTGACATTAGACACCTGGTCTTGGCTAAAGGATGTATAAACCATCTCATTAGCATGAAAATGTGAATAATCCCATGGTCTGTTTTGTCTAATCTATTGCCATATATAAAGTGCTTGTCACTGCGGTATCTAATGAGAATTAAGAAAGGAAAAGAGTGTGTGTATGTAGGGTAAGAGAGAACAGCTCTCCCTTCTTTGTATACGAAAGCATTGTACCAGACTGCCTTTTCTCCTTTGCTGATGAAGTGAGGATTCACCAGAGTGGGGATGCTAGTGTAGGAGCAACAGGAGAAGTTCCTGGATGAGGAGCATCTGGGCTTCTCCTTTGAGAAGTGAGGAGTCCATTCCACATTGTTGGGTTGGGGGTAGTTTTGCTCCAGTATCTTACGAAGCATGGGCTGTGCAACCACGTATTTTGGTGTGTGGCAACATGGAGTTATGCTTGTCAAAGCCGATTGTGGCACATTTGTACAGCGAGGATGAGAAAGAGATGGTTTTGGGAGCTGATAGCTGTTCCGATGACCAACGAACAGCAGATTATTAGCTAAATTTGATGGAAGATGTTGGAGGTGTTAAGTGCAACAGACCTGTTTGTGACATTTAGAATGGCAATAATCTACAATGGCTAGGGAAAAGGCATCATGAAATCCGGTGAGACTATGGTAAATTCATTGCCTGGAGGTTCTGCACGTCACCTCACAGCTTGAAATCTTGGAGCTGGTGGAGGGCAGCTGATTTCACAAGCATGAGTAGAATCAGTGACCTTTGTTCATGTGAGTCTGAGAATATTTATATGCAATATTGATTGGAATAGTAGTCAGGTACATATTACATTTAGCGAAAGGACCATATCCAATCTGGCTAGAAAAGTGGGTGAGGTCTGAGGGAAACAACTGAAATGATTGTACCTGAATGCAAGAAGTCAGTAATAAAATGGAGGAACTGAAACTGCTGATGCTGGAAGTCAGACCAGACATAGGGATTACAAAAACATGGTGGAATATCACTTGTGACTGGAATACAGATATTGAGAGGTATGTGCTGTTTAGGAGAGAGAAGAATAAAGGTAAAGGTGCTGAGGTAACCTTTTACATCAACAAAATAGTAAAATGTAAAGAAATAAGTGATAATATGGACAAAACAGAATCTGTTTGGGTCAAAATCTCCTTGGGGAAGGATTGTAAAAGGAGTTCTATTGCTAGTGGTAGGGGTCTTGTATGGGCCCCCAGAGTCAGATTCGGATATGGACAGAGAGCTCTCTCAATATTATTAGAGAGAAATACTTTTGGGAATTGTGGCATAGTGGAAGACTTTAACTTCTCTGAGACAGATTGGAGAATAAATGCTACTATTACTGGCAAGGCCCAGTTATTCCTGGCCGTGATAGACAACAATTTTCTTCATCAAATTGTCATCGAACCACCAAGAGGTGATGCAATTTCAGACTCGGTTTTGGTAAGTAGTGAGGACATCATGGAAAAGCTGGTCGTAGGAAAGAACCTTGGACTGAGTGATCAGAGGTGATTCAGTTTAAATTAAATTGAAGGATAATCAAAACCAGGCTGTCACCCGCATGGGTTTTTTTTATTTGAAGAGGATACATTTATTTGAAGTCTGGGACCCTAGTAAGCCATAGTCCTTCCAACCCTTCTGCAAGGGTTCCCCCTTCCCATCCTGGGATAGAGGGTCCTATCAATTTGGTGAATCAAAAGAAGGTCCTGCATCATTTTAAACTCATCCTTATTATGCCAAAAGCCTAGCATAAAAACCTTTGTTGCTATCTGGGAAACCCAGTTTGAACCAGTAAATACAAACCCACCTAGGGAGGTGGTACCTCTGGGGGTAATGCTTACTCTCAACTGTTGCTGTTGTAGCCAACAATAATATAGAAACCATTTTAAAAACTTCATACAATATGGTTCCCAAAAATACTGCATGCCATTGCAATATCCGTCACACTATTACCCTCAATTTGCAGATAGGGATCTGAGGCTCAGAGTGACTAAGGGCATGTCTACATTGCCCCACAGTTCACATTAATGTGGCAGTGTGAATAGCAGTACACCAACATGCTACACTATAACTCCCCCGTGGGCATGAACTTAAATTCCCAAGTTTGTGCTAAAGTAAGACCACCTGTAGGTTCATGCCCACACAAGGGAGTTACACACTACAGCGCTTTGGTGCGCATGCTGCTATTTGTAACCCCTTCATTCAAACCTCTGAGCAGCATAGACTTTGCTCATTGTGACTTGCCCATGATCATACAGGACACATGTTGCAGACTAGGGAATTGAACCACTGTCGCCTGAATTCTAGGCTAAAGCCCAAACAACTAGACCCTCCACCTTCTCTAGATGCTTGTTTCCTCCAGTCACATTTAAGTCCCATCTAGCTGAGTGACCGCCTTCTGGCATGATACTGCAGTCATCTGAAGCACTTTGGTTAACAGCTCTGTGTGGTAAGGAGGAGAGATGACAGCAGGGGTTCTGAAGGGTCTATGAATCTGGAACTTTCCTCTCCACCAGAGCTTGGATTTGACAATATTTAGAACACACTGTGTACCTATTCTATTTTTCTTTCTGGATTGGGGAGGGGAGGGAAGGTGTTTTTTGGGTTTATTTGTTGTACTTAGTTAATATTTATTTTTAAAGAACATGTGATGCTCTTGGAGTAGGAGATGAGACCAGGATACATTTAAATAAATAAAATAAATACCACTTCATGATCATTTACTATTACGCTGTTGTCATGCTTGTTAATGCTGCAAGTCACATGTGGTAATTAAGTGCTATTGCAGATTCTTTTTCTGCTATCCATGTCCTCAGATTCATCTCCTAGTTAATCTGCTGAGGAGAGTCTACTTGTGCTTTGCAGAGGGGGCCAGTTTGGCTCCTCTCATGTGATGAAGGCCTTTCATGTGATATCACAGGACATGTTCTAACAACCTTACACAAATATGCCTAGGCCCTAGGGTACAATCAGATCCTGATGGATTGTTTTCCAGTAATGCTACAGCCTCCTACTCAAACACATCATCTCTCCTAATTCATTAGCAAACCAAAGAGCTCACTCA
>NW_027131130.1:0-2072 GCF_026122565.2 Emydura macquarii macquarii
GAATTTCGTAATTTCAAACTGTAATGGACACACTGGAAGCAGTATTTTGCAAGTTTTCAAATTGCAAACCAGCTCCACAAAAAGAAACTGGAGATATGCAGGTATCTTCTTAATTCATGCTGTGGGGAAGCAGGCAGAGCATCTCTTTAAATTCTTTGACTTTACTGAAGATAGTCACAAAGATGACTATAAAGGGTTCTGGCTATGTTTGATGCATACTTTATACCTGTGAGAAATGTAGTTTATGAAAGAGCATGTTTTCACTTGATAGACCTTGGAAGAGACTAGCTGCAGATTTATGCAAATTCAGATGACATCATTATCTGGTCTTCATGGACTATTTTTCCAGGTATATAGAAATAATGTCCTTGAAAGACAAAATGTGTTGCAGTGTTATCGAGAAACTGAAGTGCACTTTTGCTCATTTAGATATTCTAGAACAACTAGTGATGGACAATAGACCACAATTCACTGCAGCAGAATTTGTCATTTTGAATGAATGAAATATTATTTTGATCATATTACTGGCAGCCCACACTACCCACAAGCAAATGGAGAGGCTGAGAGAGCTGTACAGACAGTCAAGAAAATTCTACAGCAGGTAGATCCTTTCTGAGTTACAGATCAACACCAATAGCAGCTACTGGATATAGTCCAGCACAGTGCCTGATAGGAAGACAACTCAGTTTCTTTTCCAACGTTAGAACAGTAGTTCTATCTCCAAAGTGACTAGACGTGAAGAGAGTAGCCAAATCAAATAAAAAGGCAAAAAGAGCTTATGTATGCTTTTACAACAGACGTCACTCAGAGAACTGCCAGGTCTAGAACCTGGTGACTGTGTTCCTGTCAAATTGGATGGAGAAAAAAGATGGAAAACTCCAACTGTTGTAAAGAACAAGAATTCCTCACCCAGATCAAGACTGAGAGTGGAGAGTTCAACAGAAACTGTTGACATCTATAGTTTGTTCCTCAGAAAGAACAATCAACAGAGCAACCTCTACAGGTAGCAGATGCAGAATAAGAAGAAGATGACTCAAGGGTTCTAGACTGACCACAGCCAGTCATTGCAACTAATGGACAGGTAAATTACCAACAATTACCAATTGTTACATGTTCAGGTCGTGTAATTAGAAAATCGGTACAATTCAGAAACACTGACAAGGCTGATACGTACTGAACTTCCAAGATAGTGTGATAGTGTAAATGTTGTTAATGGTAAGAATGTAGAACATAAAGGAGAGACATAATGGAATGCTAATCTGTATTATACTGTTCATCCAATAGGTCGCTCTGTATGGAATATACCTTATTTAAACTAACCTTAGCCATATCTGGCAAAGCATTAAAAAATCTTGTGATGAACATGTCTGGTGTGTATATTCCTAAGAAGGAAGTCTATATCTGGCTATTCCATATCTGGTACAGGAACATAACACTACTTGCAGGCATTTAACCCTTGTGACAGTTCTTTTTAATTTCTGTCTAACAAGCATCCTCATTTAGCACTCTTTTGTAAAGATAAATGTTACTGTGGTGGCTATTTTTGGTATTATCCCCCCTACATGGATGTTAAATTTAATTACATTTTGGTCATTATTACTGAGTGGTTCAGCTATTGTTACCTCTTAGACCAGATCCTGTGCTCCACTTTGGACTAAATCAAAAATTGCTTCTCCCTTTGTGGGTTTCAGGACTAGCTGCTTCTAGAAGCAATCATTATGATGTCTAGTAATTCTGTCTGTGCATCACACCATGAGGTGGCATTTATCCAGTCAATATGGGGACAGTTGAAGTCACCTGATATTGTTACACTTTCTGCTTTTGTAGTCTCTCTAACCTCCATTAGCATTTCACAATCACTGTCACCATCCTGGTCAGGTGCTTGGTAGTATATCCCTACTGCTATACTATTTTTATTCAAGCATGGAACTTCTATCCATAGAGATTCTCTGGTACGATTTGTTTCATTTAAGATTTTTACTATATTTGACTCTATATGCTTTCTTTTACCTATAATGCTACTCCCCTACCAGGGCAACATATGCTGTCATTCCTAAATATTTTATACCCTG
>NW_027131131.1:0-20893 GCF_026122565.2 Emydura macquarii macquarii
TTCTCCTTTGATTCCATTTACCAAAAGAAAAACAATCAAAAAAAAAATACTTACCGGAAACAACTAGTTTTGTTCCTGTGCCAAAGTACTTGATCCATGCTGAGGTATCACATTGACTTGTCGTTTTACAATAACCTTTACTTATGCTGCTGTGTCGTTGCTGAAATTATCAAGCACTTCAACCAATGGATGAGAAAATGCATCTAATGAAGTATTTCTTGTTTCTTGACTGGAGAATTTAATGAATTGCACATTTTTATGCTATCATAAAGCTGATATGTAAATTCTCTTCTCAGTGATACTATTTGCACATCCTTGCAGCTTTTCTGTTCCCTAATCCTTATGCCTTAAAATGCAAACTAGATGAAGGCTTCTATTTGATGTCAATGGTTTAAATAGACCCTTGGATCAGGCTGTTCTCAACTATTTTATATTTAATGGGAGATTGTGTCATGGACTACAACCTCCTCCCATTCCCAGTAGCATTGACCATCACCTCTTCCACCTGCAATCACATCACAATCCTGTGGAAACTGTATCAATTTCTTACATGGAAAAGTAATTACAGGACAGTAGTTAATTCATTTTTAGCTATCTTAATGCAATTTGACAGATGGAAATGCAGAGGAACCAGCATTATGTGATCAGCCAGCTCTCTACAGACCAGCATAAAGAGCTCCATGGACTGCTGTTGGGAACCTATATCCGAGATAGATTTCTTTTGCTACCCAACTGAATGTTGGGACTGTTGTAGTTTGTGTGTTAACCAATTTACTGGCCTCTTTTTATACGGCTGCTGGGGAGGAGAAAAATATTTTCCTCTGCATATGCAGTCGTTTTAAAGCAGAAAAGAGATAACATCTGAGGAAGCCCACCACAGTTCAGACAAAAGGAGTAGATGACAATTTGCAATTGTCAGGGAACTAACCAGAGTATTTGATCTCTCTCTTTCTCTCTCAACAGACACACCTCCCCCTCACCCCTCTGCAGAATAATTCTGGGAAATAACTGACAGTGGGTTAGAATAATTGAAAAGGAACATATATAGAGAGGCTCCTCCAAAAGATACAGGTTGTTATGTCAAAGACCTTGTCTACCAAAGACTTTTTTCAGTATATCTTCCATCATTGCAATAGTGGTGGTGAATCTTCTCTAGAGAGCACTGGGAGAATGGGTGTGGTGAGGGCAATCTCATTCACCGATATTTTCCCTTAATTTCTTCTAATGCTCTGAGCAGGGTTAAGTGACATCATCATAAAAATGCCAGCACAAGCACTGCTGCTGTTGCTGTCGTGGGTGGGGTTGTATTGATGTTAGTGCAACTGTGTGAGGTTTCAGAAAACAAGTCCTTTGTCACCCCTCTACCTAGCAAATATACAAAGACCTACTCATACATCATATAACACAGTAGTTGTAATATGATTTGGTTTTGCCAGTATGGAGAAAGGAAAACAGAGTTTTAGCCATTCTGTAGTCATCATGCATAATAACTTAGATTGTTGTAGCACTTTCCATCCAAGAATTTCAATGTACTTTCATGCATTAACATTGAATGCCTATGTGAGGCAGGTATTGATCACAGCAGGAGAAACTGAAACCCAGGGAAGTTAATTAACTTGGTCATGCAAGACGAGTGTGAAAGAGAGCCAGGCATTGACTCCAGATCTCCTGAGGCCCAATCCTGTACTTTAACAATAAGACCCTCCTCCTTCTCCCATAACGCAGATGCATGAGGACACCTGAGTAAAATACACAATCCTAAAACGAAAAGAGCAACTGGATTCAGACACAATGGATGATCCAGTCTCTCAAGAAGAATTTGTTCTGTAGGAAGTAGTAAGATCCCCAAATCAGATGCAGACTCTCTAGACTCTAATCATTTGAATTATAATCTGGTTCCTAATCTTACAAAAACACCTAATGATATAGGAAAAGACAGTTCTCTTTCAGACACTCTGAATATGTTGCTGATCTCAATAAGTGGGTCGGAGAGAAAGATAAAGTCTTAGAGGACTGTGCTTCATGCAACCTGGTCTCCCTTTTGAAGTGAGATATAGAAATCTTAGCCAGTGACACCTAGAGAGTTCTATCTGCTGAAGTGCATCTGTATGTAGCTAGTACAGTTTATCATCAACAAAAAGAGAGCAAATAATGGGTAAAATAATCCAAAGTGCCTAAATGAATTTGGAGTCCAATCCCATTAACTTCCAAAGAGACTGAAAGTATATCTACACTGCGGAGTGAAGTTGATTTTATTTAAATCGACCTTCCCTAGCTGAGCTGCAGAATTCAGAGGAGCGTGATCACACCATGCTCATTGTGTTGGGGGATTGCCTCCCCACCATCCGCGTTTACAGCACCAATCAGAGCTGTACACCGTGGGTAGCTATCCCACAGTGCAACTGTCCACAGGAGCATTTGGGAAGATTTTCCTCCTTCCATGATGGAATGTCCTCTCTCCCCCCCACCCTCCATTCTTGTCCCTGTCCAAACAGCTGATTACCTTTTTGTGCCATTTTGTCAAACCCTTCATTCTCTGCCATGCGCATGCCATTGCCTGACAGGAATGGAGCCCGCTCAGCTCTGCACTATTATTGTGAGCATCACAAACACCTCATGACTTATTCTGCAGTATTTTCAGCGGTGAGACAGGAGCCTCAGTGCTGAAAATTGCGAAGTTACTGAGGCCACCTTGCTACAAGACATAGACCGAAACAATTCCCATTTGCTGCAGGCTGTCACGCACCATCTGCAGTCAGTGGAGTGCCACTTCCAGTCCTGGGAAACAATCAGTGACTGGTGGGATCGCATAGTTATGAAGGTGTGGGATGATGAGCAGCGGCTGCAGAACTTTCATATGCGAAAGGCCACTTTCTCGGAAATTTTCAGAGAGCTCTCCCCATCCCTGAAATGCAAGAATACTTGCTTGAGACCGGCTCTGACAGTGGAGAAGATAGTGGCCATCGCTCTGTGGAAACTAGCAATGCCAGACTGCTATCGATCAGCTGGGAATCAGTTCGGAGTTGGTAAATCCACCATGGGAACAGCTGTGATACAGGTGTGCTGGGCCATTAATAGCCTTCTGCTAAGAAGGGTAGTGACATTGAGAAAAGTGGAGGACATAATGGAAAGCTTTCCACAATGGGGTCCCTAATTGTGAGGGGGCGAGCGATGGCATGTACATACTTATCTTAGCACTGGACCACCTTGCCACAGAGTAAATAAATCAAAATCGATCCTTTTCAAAGGTGTTGCAGGCCTTTGTGGATCACAGGGGATGCTTCACCAACATCAATGTGGGATGATCTGGAAAGGTGCATGACTTGCACATCTTTAGGAACTCAGATCTGTTCAAAAAGATGCAGGCGGGCACTTTCTTCCCTGACTAAAAATAAATATTGGTGATGTTGAAATGTCAATTGTGATCCTGGGGAATCCTACCTACCCCTTGCTCCCATGGCTAATCAAACTGTACACCGGGCACCTGGACAGTGGGAAGGAGCGTTACAATAATAGACTCAGCAGGGGCAGAATGGTGGTTGAATGTGAATTTGGGTGTTTAAAGATACACCGGTGAAGATTGCTCACTAAGTTAGACCTCAGTGAAAGAAACATCCCAATAGTTATCTCTGCCTGCTGTGTGCTCCATAAAGTACATGGGACAAAGGGGGAGAAGTTCCCATTGGGTTGGGTACTGGAGGCAGATAGGCTGGCCACAAATTTTGAGCAGCCAGATGCCACTACAATGCTGAGAGCCAATCATGGAGCACTGCACCTCAGAGAAGCATTGAAAAACCGCTCTTGCAACGAGACACAACAGTAATGTGTGTCACTTACCTGTGCTGTGCTTTCACTTCACATCCCCTACCCATCCCACACTAATACAGTTCCCCCCACCACCACTTTCCAGCTCCCTTTATTCCCGTCTTATCAATAAATTAACAGTAATGAATTGTAAAGCAGTACTTTTTATTGGTGATCCTTCACAGAGAAGGAAAAAGGAAATAATTTAACATTCCGAATGCATTGTCTGGGGGCTGAGAGCAGATACAGAGGCTTGTTTGGCTGTGCACACAGGAAAGAATCACACATTCCCACTCCTTAAAGGGGCTGTCGCCTCTTTCTTCTCCTCTCAACCGGTGACAAGTGGCACTTACTGCACCCTGCTCAACCTCCTCCTAAACGGCTCGAGGGGTGGGTGGCTAGGAAAGAGTATGTTATCGCTGAGTTTTGTAGGGGCTGCAGAGAAATTCTCTCCTGCTGCTGAGTTTCCTGAAGCTCAACCAGACACCTGAACATATCTGACTGATCACATGGAGGCAGACTGCCCAAAGACACCATGCTAATTGGTACAATTTAATCCTGGTGTAATTAGGCATAATTCACAGCACAGTTCTGGAAAAAAATAGGTAATTTCATGCTATGGTCTTGTCAATCTTGCGGGCCATGCGGCCCTGCCTTAATGGTTTGTTAGTTTGCTTTGATCTCGTTCTTTTTGAAGCTGGACTAGGTAAAAGTGAACTCACAAGCTGTGAGTGTGCAGCAGCTGACCAAAGTGACCTAACTACATGTGACATTGCGTGACAGCCGAGGCCATATAAGGGTCAAAGTTCATAGGTCCAGATCATGTTGACCACATTGACATAATTGTATCATTAGTCATCATGCTTGTTTGCTTTCAATAAGTGGGAGGAGGTGGAGAAGGCAGGCACTAGTGAGAACAGGAAATAAAGAGCCAGGCAGGCAGTGGAGAGAGGGCAGTGTGGGATGGGAATGCTGCAGCCACAGATCCAGGGAAGAGCCAGGGACAACAGCAGCCTGTGTTTGTATATCCCTGGAGAGTTACTGCTGGGCGGAGACCATATTACCAGATCTCCCTTGGTTTTTCCATGGACTGGTCCTGGATTTTGTGGGACTGTCCTTTGAACCCCCAAATCCCCTGTGTGGGTTGCCAAACCAAGTGCCATTGTGACCTAGCTCATGGGGTCTTGTAGCTGTGGTTCAATGCCCCTCCGTCTCAATAGCCCACTTTAGCCACTCGAAATGTTGGGAGTTGTGTACTAGAGCTCTGGGGGTGAGGAGGGGAAGGATATTACTGCTGGCGGGGGGGAAGTGTGGAAGGAGCAGTGTCACCAGTTCAGCTATTTGCGGGTTACTTTTTTGCCAAAACCTCGAGTTTTGAGGTGGGCAACACTGTTGTTGCTGAAGGCCACTTTAGCACCAGATGTGAGAGCAGGGACCTACTCTCCTCTGTGTGCTCAGTGCCCCACCCTCACATGGCATCCAGGCAAGGAGAAGGAAGCAGCCTGACTTAGAACACAAAGGGATGAAGAGTGTGTGTGTGTGCGGGGGGAGGACAGAGTGGAAACAGAAGGACAGAGGGGTGCAGGAGCCAGAGTGTGAGGAGAAGCAGAGTGAGAGGGCGGATGGTTGCCAGGAGCTGTGGAAAGCCATTGGAACAGGAAACAGGGCTTGAGGGTGGGGGAACAGCAGAGGAGGAAATGGACAGGAGGTAACAGGTGGTGGACAGGAATAGAGGGAGAGGAAGGGGAGGCATGTGGGTATGTATGGTGAGGAAGGATTAGATTGGAAGCAGATAGGGCAGAAGCTGGAGGATGTGGGGAAGGTAGGAGCAGAAGGGGAGGGGTGGATATGGGAGGGGGGACAGAGACAGGGTTGGGGTGGAAGGGATTATTAGAGTTTTGAGGAGTTCAGATACAAAGGTGATAAAAGCCATATAAATAACTTGGATGGTTGAATGTGAGGGATGAAACAGATGGGTAGCTAGCCACTAGCGCATCATCCCTGGCAGTTCCTAAAATTGATTTCCTTTAAATGAATAAACTGGACAACATATTCTGAAATGCTGAATTTTATTTAAAATACACTAATCTTTCAATTTTTTAAAAAATTAGTTATATTTCAGAAACCTGCTTTTGTTTTATAAAGCAAATAATTGAAATTAGTAAAAACGAAAAGACAAATCATTTTTAGTTACAGATGAGAACTCCACCCCAGCAAATACTTATGGGATGAGTTTTCTCATTGACTTCACAGAATGCAGTTGGCCTATCCACATCTGAAAAGTTGTTTTTGTGCACAGTGCTTTTGCAGGATAAGAATCTAGGAGACTGATCCTGCACAGCTTTGTGATGCATAACTCCCATTGAAATAACGGAGTGAAGCTGCAGCCCTTAAAGTTCCACAGTTACGAATTCAAATAATAAAATAGAAAAAATGGTCACATGTAGAACTGCTAGCTTGCAAGAAAAAGAAACCATCTGTGCTTATTAGAAAAATAACCAACAAAATCAAATTGAAAGGCATATATATTCATATTTAGAGTGAGGTGTTTCATGTGAACAGGCTTTTGGCAAAGCATAATAAATTTCAGATACAAATGCTGACGTTGCAAGGTGTAAGAAGAAGTTTAAGGTTTCTTTCCATGGCGTTTGATTGGACTTCTAATTCTGTATATGAAGAAGAGTACGATGACATAGTACATGGTGCTCTTCAGGAGAAGGACAATGTATATTAAATATGCGGTCCTGTGTGTTAATCTCTCTGTAATATCTACACAAAATTAAATTACAAAAAAAAAAAAAAAAAAAAAGAGGTTAATGATACATATTCTACAGCCTGAAAAAAATAAATATAAAATCATGTGCAGGATAGCATAAGGTATGTAGGGTATTTGATTACATTAATTATGCCATCTACAGACTATGCATAAATCAATGTCTGATTGTGTCCTCTAAACAGGTCTACATTCCGAACAGACCTTCCCATCCAGCAGAGCTGATAGAAGTAAAGAGGCGCTTTCAGTGCTGTTGTCCTGGGTGTCTGCTAAGGAGTAAGCAGGATGCTTGTGCTTCCGGCACTGACAGCTAATAATAGGATGCTGCTATGCTTTTATGACAAAATTTTCAGACCTGGGTGCCTAAGTTTGTTCTAAATGCTGATCACCCACAAATTATACTAAAGTTAAATAGGTTGTCAAGCATCCAGCACCTTTAGGAAGCATTTGATATTTTTGGCTTTGAATGCTTTCTATAATTTAACATGTTCAACGTTCGATTAAAGAACAGTGGCAGGTGTGGGCTAAAGAAGAATGACACAGGTGGCATGTTAATAAAGCACAATGAATATCCCCAAAATATGTTTTTGAGCAGAACCTCTACAGTGTTTAACCGGAGCTGCCTATAGATACTAGATACTGGACCCACTGCAGAGGTTAACTTACAGCAGCGTTCGACAGCTAGATTTATTATGCGTGGACTATTTAGAAAGAGAGACTATTTTCACTTATGGCTTAACCATGTGAAATGGTGCTTAATTCTTAACTATATTGTAGAGAAAATGAAAATTGGACACAACTACCTGTGGAAAGTGTTGTTCCGTTCTCAGGGTTGTTGATACAAGGTTCTGTGGTTGAAAACTTTCCATGGGTATCTGAAAGGATAGAAGTGTACAAAGATACAAAGAAGACGTTAATTGTCAAATGGGATTCTTGTTGAAAATTAACGCACACTTTTCTTGATAGAAGTTCAAAGAGACCGATGACAAAAGTTATGTAATAACAGTGACTCAACTATGAAAAGTTAATATTTTTAAACAAATGAGCACCTAAGTTCTATCCACAGAGTAAATGCTCAGCGGCATGTAGTTCATGGGCAAATTTCAATAGAGATAAAACTGGAAAAATGCATACACCCAGGCAAGTGAGTACTTGATTGCCTGATAATCACATTTAGGTGCTGATGTTGCAATCAGATCGGTCAGTGTAGATCTCTGTGCCTTTACAGAGCTCACTGAAGTCTTTGGCATTTGCATGGGTGTCAGTGTCTGTACAAGCAGATCTGATTGCAGGATCTGGGCATTAGTCCTCCTGTGCATGCCAACTTCTATTCATGTACAACCAGATGTCTTTTGTACCATCAATGTTCTCAGTTGTGTTTTGCCTCTTTGCAATGTGTGTGTATAAAATCCTGACTGCCTGATTTAGTCTCTGGCCTGAGGGAACTTGAGATTGTTGGCGTTCAGGGCATGCTATTGTTGTTTAATACTGTACAAGAGACAATAGGACATAATCCTGATGAGCGTCCAGTCTAAAGCCCATCTCTTAGGCATTTTGGATATGCAAGAGTGGGATGGTCAATAAGTCTTTTTTTTCTGTTGTATTTGAAACAGATACATTTGTACCTTCTCTTATTGATTGCCTCATGCTCCCTGAGACCTGGGGGTAAGATACATACTGCAAATCAATAAATAACCTTAAAGTATGCTTTTATTAGATGGCACTTTGAGAACTGAAATGTAAGGACTATGGGCCAGAATCTGAGTCAGTGTCAACTGGACTGGCTCCATTAACATGAACTGTGCCTGTTTACACGAGCTTAGAATCTAGCTATATGTGAATAAAAGTTGGAAAAATACCTATTAGATTAAAAGGACAGAGAAAGATTTTGTTCTTAAAAATCTAAACCAGATCTCAGATAAGAACCAAACAGAAATTACTTCTCTTTCTTTCCCTTCCATTCTCTTTATGATATTAGTTTGTGTAATCATTTTAGTCTGCTTTAACAAGTTAGATACTTGGTGTGTTATTACTTTTGTTGTAATATATAGCAGTCATTCAAAACCAAACGCTGTAGGCCAAGTCCTTGGGTTGTATAAATCCATAGAGCTCCATTGACTTCAGTGGAACTATGCTGATTTACACTAACTGAGGTACTCAGTCGACATATGCTTTCATTATAGAAAGATTTAAACCAGGGGAGAGGAAGGAGCCAAAACTGAGCTTATGATGGAAAAGCAAGCTTCAGTGATAGCCAAATTACAGAGAGACAGAAACTAACATTGGATTTAGGAGCTCAAGCCCTGTAGAAACAATAATACATTGTGCTTAAGTAATTTTATTGCAAAGAAACAGTGAATCCTCTAAATACATATATAGTATATAGTATATAGAAATTACCTTGGGATTCGATAGAGACAGAGTCACTTTTGATTTCATGTTGATATGTGCACTTATAGTTCTTGCTGCGAAGTTTATCTATGGTAAGCCAGCTGCTCACTGAGTATGACTGATTATTGTTGTCAGAGGACCAAATTTCCCCATTTATTGCATTTTCCTCTATATTTTCCTTGTCATCTTTCCAAGTCATCTTAATAACATTTGGGTAAAAATCTTCAATGAGGCATAAGTATGTTACTTTCCCATCTTTCTCAGTAGAAGGAGGCAAGACCTGGATCTTGTTGGGATCTAGTTTTGCTTGTATGTCTGGATTAATTTTGGAGAGAGAAAAAGAATATTTTTTATAATTAAGTAAATGCATTATTACATAATACATAGTAGGCTGTTCTTTTGACATAATAAGTTAAAAATTTAAGGATTTTAAAGTGGACTAACAGAGAGGCATCTTCATTTCGTGCATTAATCCTCCAAATCGCATTCAAGCACACCCCCTTAACTCTGAGTTCAGCATGAGAAAGATATTCTGCTACCAAATGTGTTTTAACTATTTTGAGTCTATAACATATTATTACTGCCTATTAAATTCTGAGGATGGGAGTGAATTTATGAGTTACAGCTTTAGGGAGTTGGAATTGTAGAAGTTTATTTGCTTGTACTGACAGCAGGCTTTTGTGAGCGTCTACTAACTTGGTTTCCAAACACAAAATGTATTATATACTTTTTGAATGAATCCTAAGTACAGCTTTATGTTCTGGTTCATTTAAAAACATTTTGGACTTAGAAAATCTCTCTTTTATTTAACCAAAACTTGCCTATAAAAGGCACTATGATAACAAGAGGCAGGGTATGACTACACTGCAATAACAGACCCACAGCACGACCACGGCTGGCCCAGGTCCCCTGATTCTGACTTGCAGGTCTGAGGCTGCGGGGCAAAAACTGCGGTGTAGATGTTCAGGCTTGAGCTGGATTCAGGCTCTGAAACCCAGTGACAGGTGGTGGTTTCAAAGCCTAGCCTCCAGCACAACCCTGAATGTCTACATTTCAATTGACCCAGGCTCTGAGACTTAGTGCCATAGAATTTTTATTGCAGTGTAGACATATATATAATATATAATATGTATATAATATATAATATAAATATATAATATAAATAAAAGTAGTACGAAAAATATTCATCTTATAGTATGCCATGCCTTGTATCCCCTTTTCTCCAAACATTTCATGACATCTTCCTAGATGCCAAACACTACTTTGAATGTTTTTTAAAATATTGTCTAATACAATTTTTCTTTCCTGTGCAGTACAACTAAAAGGAATCAAACAAGGCAAGTAGACGTGGGAATTGGTCATGTTCCTATTGAAGTCTCAATGACAAATGAGAGAGAGGCTTTTAGATGCATATTTTAGCAACCTAAATCTAGCTGGCCCTTTGAACTATTATGCAGCAAGGGCAATATCCTAGTTCCACTTTCTTCTGTTCATGTGTGGCATAGATTTTTTTGCTAATATGGACAGTCTACAAAATATGTTAGGTCAAATTTTTGTCATGCAAGAGATATAGATGCTCTGATGTAATGAAAGGAGAATTTGATTCAGATTATAAACTTGTTCATATTGCTTGTGTTATTGTCATTAAGAACAATCACTCATTAAATCGTTGTATAATTTGAAAAATTTCTTGCCTTATGACAACAGTATTTCAATCTTTCAAGGGAGGAACCCCCTCCACCATGCAGAGTGACTAAACTAGTCAAGAACTGACAAGGAATCTGATCCTGAGCTACTGAGTAGCCCCAGCTTCCATGTAAGTCAATGGCAGATCAGAACTTTGCAAGAGTGGGCTTACAGTGTATGTTATGGGCTTAATCTGACGTTTACTAATGTTATGGGAGTTTTGGTATTGATTTGCATGGATGCTGGATCGTGCCTTTTTATTCCTGCTCTCCTCCACCCTTGTGTCATGGTATTTATGTTTTAATATGAATTTGAATTGATTTTATATAATAGAAAATTACAATACTAATCTCAAAGTACATATAAGATATTCACAAATATCGCCTCTCTCGGTTCCAGCACACAACCTTTCTCTCAGATCGTCCAGCTGGCATGAGATCCTGGCTTCATCCAAGTCAATGCCTAAACTCCCATTGATGGGGCCAGGATTTCACCCCCAACTTCTTACATCTCCTGACTAATACATACTTGTGATACAAGAGACTGAATCCTGGTCACCTGCACTAAGCTGAGTAAAGAGGGTTTCTATAGGATATGAAGGATGGGAATATGAAATTTCCCCCCTAACCTAGCTAGAGCACCACACCCCAGGAGGTTTAGTAATGTCCACGCAGGTGCCTACCCACTGAGTAGGGATTTTAGCCAGTTAATTAATTAGTCACAGACCTACTGACCGTGCCATGCCCTCACCACTCACCTACACCCAATCCCCTCTGTTCTTTGGTGCACAGGTCCCCTAATGTTGCCTCTTTGGCTTGTCCCGTTGCACTGGATGGAACTGTGGATGTTCTCCTGATTTGAGGCATTGACCCTCCCCCCAGTCACAAGAGAACAACCCAGATTTGGCCCAGGGTGAGCAAAAGAAATTCTATGTCATTAATTATTAGTCAGTATGATCACACATCTGTTTTACCCTGAATTCTCTACATTAACCTCACATTTAGACACTAAACACATTCATTCTTCCACTGAAGACTGCATATCACTTTTCCATTGTCTGTTATCCTTTTTGAAGAAATTGATCTATGCATTCTCTCTTTAATATTATCATAAGTATCTTTTTCTCCATGCTACTATAGAACTTACCTGAAACAATGAGTTTTGTACTAGAGCCAAAGACTTTGAAATAAATGTTCTCACTGTGTTCCTGTGCTTTGCAAAAACTCATGTGCCAGATCCTGAGGTGCTGGAAACCAAAGTAGCTCCACTGAGGATCGGGCCCATGTAGCTTCATATTTTTCAATTGGCAATTGTGAATGGAAGTTGATGGAATCACATAATATACTAGACTTGTTCTTAAAAGAGCTTTTCCTTACAAAATGGCAAATGCTTGATCACGTATTCCTCTCACACCCCAAACTCCAATAGATTGCACTGGAAGTTTGGAGTACTCTAGGAGTGGACATACAAAATAAGGCAAAAACATGAAATGCATTCTACTTACTTAAGGCTTAGAGTTTTCTAGGGCTAGGATGCCATAGCATTACTTGAATTTTTTTCTTTTTCTTTATAGTGAATTTAGTGCTTGTGAAAGGTGCCACATTGATGGCATTGGAAAATACCTCTATTAAAAACACTTCGGCATTCTACAATAGTATTCCAGTGGGAAAGCAATGATGTTGTAAATTGTGATGGGTGATTTTGGACCATTACTGGAGAATCTATTTACTTCAATGCCAGATTTCTTTCCTTATCCTAACACTATATTTGAAATCTGTTTGCAAAGGTCACCTTAAAGGATGAGATGGTAAATTATTCTTCATGCCCATTAAATCCATGGTATTTCTGCTAAAAGTGCCAGCAAGATTCCCTCTCATGATGAGGCATTTTTAAAGGTGGATACCTGTCCTTTGAAGAATCTGTGTTCACAACTGCACATCACTTTCTGCCATAAATTTGGATTTGGTCATTTGGAGCCAACAGGTCTTCAATCAAATACTTACATATTTTTCTATAAAGAATTTTAAATTATATTTAGTCGGTAATGTCAAAAATCAATAGCTGGAACTATTCCAAAAGGCAGCAAACCAATTTAAACTAACCCTAGACTAGCTGAGAATCTTGTAATCAAATTATTATCAGTAGTAGTTGCTCTTTTATACTTTTTTAACTGATGATCTGCACTGATCACTCTGTTCTCAATGCAATTTGTTTTAGAAAAACACAAGTTACTTCTGCCATATAATGTGAGATACAATCTTTGGAACTCTCTTTTAGTAAGGATGCCATATATTTTTGTTTTTATTTTGGCTGTGGAACTTTGCATTAAGTTTTGGTGAACTGTTTTTCATATTATTTTAAAACAAAATGACCAAGTGCTTCTGAAAGTTGCCAGATAGATAACAATATATACTGAATTCCATTCTTCACAGGATAGATACAGCACAGTCAGAGACAGGGGAAGCTTCTTCACATCATCCCACCAAGCCATTGCAATTTTGTCTGTGAAGGATAATGTCTAGAGGTGAGAGGGCATAGTTCAGTCTCCACATTCAATTCAATCCTTGGCTTCTGCACTAAGATTACCATCAGTGTCAGGTTTTTCTAGAAAATTCCAGAAGAATCCAGTTATACCATTTTAATGTAAACGTCTTTAAAGATGACAGTATGCACTTCAATGGGTACAATATGACACGCACCAATATTCTATGTCACACTCATTGACAGCAGTTAGGTTGGTTCTGTATCTACATCTTTTTACTCCTCTGTTCCACTAAGCAAGAACTCTGAAGAACTCGGGTAGGTCCAGACTCTGCTCTCACTTACACTGCTGTAAATGTGGAGTAATTCCATTCAAGTAAATGGAGGGAAGTCAGTTTAAAAAGAGGAATGGCTAGTGAGAGAAAATTTAGGCCTGTTAATTATATATGATCTTAAAAGCAATTTTTCCTTGTTGAGTATACTTATGAATAATATTGTCCCTGCTAAAAAATATAGTTATACAACCTGGGTAAATACTGGCATCATTGAAGTCATTGCCATTGAGTTCTGTGTAGTCAGGATTTCACCTCATGTTCTGAAAAGGGAAAAGCCATGACTCTCATAATTCTGGAGTCAAATTCAGCCCTGGCATTAACAAGCACAATTCCTATTGATTTGACTTTGAATTATTCCAAGGTCTGACATGATCAACATGATCTAATGTATTTTTTTCTTAGGAGGAGCTTATTTAGCCAATATTTGATATTTATCTTACTAAAATCTATAGTTTTAATACACTAATAAATCAAGTGAGAAATCTCAGGTCTTCATGCTTAATAAATAGTCTACACATATCATGGATTTGACTCCATTCCTTACACAGTCAAAACACCTGGTGAATATATGGGAGTTTTGCCTGTGCAAAGAATACAGGATCCTATACGATAAGAGGACTTAGGAAAATTGTCAACTGTAAACTATAAAGCTAAATAACTTGTATCTACATTGTTAATACCATAGAAAAGTCACAGAAAGTAACATGCTGATCCTGATCTGATATGTTTACAATTAACTATGATAGAGTATTCGTTTTTATGGGCATCATTACACAAATTTACCTTTAGTTGAGAGCTGTAATGCCTTAAGGTAAACGTGTTTGTGAATTAAGGTTTAAAATAGTCCGACAGTTCAAGCTGATTTATATAAATGTGCATAGCATGACTCTGAGAGAGTAAGGATCTGATTTTTCTTTGTCCTGTGTTTGCGCAGTCCTTTATACCAATGGAAACTGCTTGTAAAAAGCTACTTTGTAAAACTATACAGATATCTAGTATCTTTATGCTGATGAACAAGTACTTGTTGCTTTAAAAAGAAATCTAATTTACTATTTAAATTGCTTTCCAGCCTTACAATTAAATAGTAAATAAGGACAGAACATGTAACATAGTTTGAAAAACATGGGAGAGATTTTCAAAGGGGCAAATGACACTTAGGTGTCTAACTGCCATTGAGTTTCCAGGGTATCAAAGTTACACTGAAAATCTGCCGCTAAAATTAATCTGATACAACCTGGTTTAGAATAGGGATGTCTAATAATTCATGGAAAGGAATAAATTAGTTTTAAAATTAGGGTCCATAGGTTCTGGTTATAAAATTAAGCCAGTACAGGGGCATCATTCCATAATGGATTTCCTAGTGATAACAATGGATTGAGGGTAGAATATAACCCTTAAATTGGGTATATTCATGAGAATAATTTTGGCTAGCTTTTGCCATTTGGGGTAATCAGAAATGTCCCTCAACAGAAAACATTTTCTTCAGAAATATTCACACAACTCAGGGATTAGGCACCCAGCGAGGATGATTAAGCAGTGTCTACCGGGAAGAATATGGAATAGAGAGATACTTTCACAGTTTTGAGAATGATCTGTCTAAACTCAGACGTTATCTCAAACAAAAACACTTCAGTAATTTAAGTAAGGGTGCATTTCTTGACGGCATAAACAGTAAATATCAAGGAGATCACATATAAGACAACATCCACACCATTCTCAATTCAGATATCTGAGCAGTTAGCATTTAATAAACTAGGAGAGATTTTCAAAGGCACAGATGGGAGATAAATACGTACACAGTCATTTGTGAGTTTGAAAATCTCCCCTTCATTTAACCAAATATTGCATATAAAAGACACTATGATAATGAGAGGAAGAGTAAGTTTACGCTGCAATAACAGACCCACATCTGGCCCTGGTTATCCAACTATGGCTATTGGGTCTGGTGCTGCGGGGCTAAAAATTTCCGTGTAGACATTTGGTCTCGAGCTGAAGCACAGGCTCTGAAACTCACTGTGCATGTCTACAGTTTTTATCTCTGCAACCCAAGCCAGAGGATTTTTATTGCAGTGTAGACGTACTGAAATGGAAGGGATATAAAAGTTCCAGACACCTTTTTAAAAGGCCTCTTTTTAAAAATTTCTTGAATACTTTAACAAGAGATAATGTTGCCCCGAACTAGCTGCATATGCTATTTAAGAACCTTGTTTAGCACCTTTAAAAGGAGAGTTAGAAAAGTAATCTTTAAACCTTGCCCACACTAATCAACTGAACCACTGTGAAAATATTTTTCATCAATGTTTCACCTTAAAACAATACGAGGAGTAACCTATGTTCTATCGCAGATGCAGCCCATACAGCTTTGGGGGAACTATTGCTGAACGCCATTTTCGGAAAATACGGAAAATACATTAACATGTATCACTCAACGACAAATATCAATTAAGAAATTAGCAAGGATGATAATCTTGAATCGACTTTGTTCATTTATTTGACAAGTGTAATGTGGTGTTAAGCATAATACCTAGCACTTCTGCAAATGAAGCCACTCAAATCCCAAATACAAGTTTAGGAGCTTAACTTTAGTCAACTGCTTCTGAAAATCTTGGTCATGGAGCATTACTAATACTGGCTCTCTCAACAGAACTCAGCTATCAAATCTTTGGTGAGAAATAGATGTGAGGTTGCTGCTTGTGTCCAAATTCTGGAGTTGATTAGCAAAGTGAAAATTAGTAAACTTCTGCTGGATTTCTGCCTCAGTACTAATTCTGTCATTCTAGAAAGAAAGCTGATCAAATTAATTGCAAAAAAATAATCAATGTTTTGGCACTTTATGACATTTTTAAAAATTGCCGCCTGCTAGAGAGTTGGATAAAACATGACCAAAGATATTTTTATTAAAGGTTTGAACTAGAAAGGATGAAAATGTTCTCATTTCATCACTGAGTGTATGTAAACCTATGAAATAATAAATACTGAACCAGGCCATAATGGACTTCCCTGACAAAATCATTTCTATCTGTTTGTTTCATACAGCTGACAATAAGTGGTATAATTTTTATAACAGTATTTTCTATTTACTGGTTATGACAAGGAGTGAGCAGGTTCTAAAGACTAAAGCTAATCTCTGTCCCCTGCTTGTCACTGTGGGATACAACCCAAAGAATAAGGTACCCAACCCACCTAACTGCAAAAAGAGGCAACATTCTCAAGTTATAAATGTGCATGACAAAGAAGCATTTTTATTTTTGTATTACTGTAATTACCCCATTACTTACTTGTTACAATGAGCTTTGTACCAGAGCTGAATACTTTGATGTAATAGTCACTTGAAATATCACAGTGAGCAAATCCTTTGCAAAAAGCTCTACAGATCTAGATCTTTTTGTTGATGAACCATTACATGTAACTTTAAAACAAATCTGATTTGCTATTTAAATTGCTTTCAGACATTACACTAAAAGAGTAGATGTACTTGTAAAGGTGAGTACTTGTAAAATAATGTGAAAACGGTGGGAGAGATTATTCAAAGGTACAAAAGACACTTTGGCATCTATCACTGAGTTTCAATGGGTATTAGGCATGTAAATGCCATTGAAAAAATCTCACCTTGATGTAACGTGGGTTAGATTAAGAGTGTTAAATATTTTGTGGCAAGTAACAAATTACTTGTTAAATTATAGTGCACAGGTTGTGGTTATAAACATAACTTTGTACACTTCCATCATTTCATAATGGATCTCCCAATGGTAACAATAGATTGAGAGTAGAATATAGGTTTTAAAATGAGTATATTCATCAGGCTAAGGAATATTACCCACAGACAACATTTACTCTTAAGAAATATTTGTACAACTCAGGGATAAGGCACCCAGTGAGGATGACTTAGCAGTGTCTACAAGGAAGAATAGGCTGAAAGACACAGAATACTCTGAATCCCCTTATATGCAAACATGGCTAAAACATTTGAACAATTGAAAATATCTTAAAAATTAAAATTGAGAATCACATTATTGGCTCCATTATCATATTTTTTAAAAGCATTACTCTATCACATACATGGTCTTTACTTAAAAAATAATTAAATCTCTTTATTCTCCATTACTTTATGGAATCAACAAGATTTCAGTGCATTTTGGCCTTGATTTGGCCTTAAAGTTAAGCGCATGCTCAAATATTTTGCTGAACTGGAATGGAAACATGCTTAAGTGCCTCCTGAATTGGAGTCTTTATTAGGAAAAAAAACACAATAGCATTGTTATTATTACTATCAATGTACTCCTGAATGCTACCTAAGGACCAGATCCTGCAAGTGCTGAGCATCCTCAACTCCTCTGTAAATTAGTCAGCTTTGAAGAAGGTCAACACTTCACAGACCTCGGGGTCAAATACACTGTATTGTATAAAAAATGTAAGTTCTATATTTCACACTTAGTGCTAACAATAGGCTTGGTTGCACTTTCAAATAGATTTGCATAATCATCTCACAGTGTTACAAAGCCAAACAAGATCTTCAAACACTATATATTGCTCTTATAAAAGTGTAAGTGTTTCTTTCTGAATTAGAGACTAATATGGGTGAAATCTAGTCCCATTGGAGTCATGTGGAGTTTTGCCATTGACTTCCATGGAATCAGGATTTCACCCCGTATATTTATGAATATATATATGTCCTGAGAGAACATAGTAAAATGCAGAGAGTAAATGTATGCTTTGAAAACATCCTGAGAAACTTACTTGAAACCACCAATTTGGTGCCTGTGCCAAAGTACTTAATTCCAGACTCACAGCATTGTATTCCTCTACAAAAACTAATGAACTATCAAGGTATGGATTTCATAGAACTAAAATTTTGACGTTCATATTTTAAATACAAAGTCCACAATCTAAACAAGACTTGGTATAAATCACATTATTGTGTGTGTATTAAACTGAGTTCATGCATTTTGTGAATTGTTGTGTCTCCTTTGCTACCAAAAATGTTTTCTGCTTCTTGACATACATCACTGCATGGCAAATTGATTGGGGTGAACTCCCGGTCATCAGGTAGTTCCATTAATTTCTGTGGATGTGCAGGATTTAGTCCTAATATCTCATATGTGCCTGGATGGGGAAGGATGATCTTGTGGTTAAAGCACTGGACTGGTTTCTAGAGACTTGGCTTCTCTTTATATTTTAACATGCTTAATGTATTGACTAGAATATACAACACATTTCCCAGACAATGTATTATAAATATTTTTTTATGTACTCAACATTCTAAGCTCACACTTGTATTGACTGGACTGTTTCAGTGGTTTTTATACTATAAAGAATATTATACACAAAAGGAAGAGATCAGTAAAGCCACTTAGTGAGAACCTAAAGCCTTTTCACCT
Source organism: Emydura macquarii macquarii (assembly GCF_026122565.2). Lineage (NCBI taxonomy): Eukaryota > Metazoa > Chordata > Testudines > Chelidae > Emydura > Emydura macquarii. The sequence continues at coordinate 18,849 of NW_027131131.1, forward strand.
CATGCATTTTCCTTCATTAATCACCATAAACTGATGTACGCCTAACAATGACAAACTTTTAAATAATCTCACACCGGCTAAATTGAAACCTGTAAATTTAACATTTGCTGGCATTTGGAGTCTTTCAGTGGGATTACACGAGAGATGGACTTGACCCAATATTTTAAATTTAAAGCTCTCCATTTCCCTCTTTCCTGATCCTTAACAGCTCTTCAGTAAATAGTCCAGAAATTATCTCTTGTACTCATTTTACTCATTTGGACCATATAATGCCCTCAGTCATTCCACTGGGGTCCTTGGGAGTTCTGTGTACAGATCAAGAGAATTACATGGCGTATGTGCAAATTCCTTTTCTTATATTCATTTATTCGGTACAATATTTTTGTCCTTTGATTCCATTTACCAAAAGAAAAACAACCAAAAAAAATACTTACCAGAAACAACTAGTTTTGTTCCTGTGCCAAAGTACTTGATCAGTGTTGAGGTATCACATTGACTTGTCGTTTTACAATAACCTTTACTTATGCTGCTGTGTCGTTGCTGAAATTATGCTTCCAATGAAGTATTTCTTGTTTCTTGACTGGAGAATTTAATGAAAAATGTGCCACCATAAATCTGATACAAAAATTCTCTTCCCAGGGATGCTATTTGCACATTTTTGCAACTTTTCTGTTACCTAATCCTTACTCCTTAAAGTGGAACCCTGATGAAGGCTTCTATTTGATGTCAATGGTTTAAATAGACCTTTGAATCAGGCTGTTCTCAACTATTTTATATTTAATGGGAGATTGTGTCATAGACTACAACCTCCTCCCATTCCCAGTATCATTGACCACCTCATACTTCTCTACCTGCAATCACATCACATTCCTGTGGAAACTGTAGCAATTCCTTACATGGAAAAGTAATTACAGGACAGTATTTAATTCATTTTTAGCTGTCTTAATGCAATTTGATAGATGGAAATGTAGAGGAACCAGCATTATGTGATCAGCCAGCTCTCTACAGACCAGCACAAAGAGCTCCATGGACTGCTGTTGGGAACCTATATCCGAGATAGATTGCTTTTGCTACCCAACTGAATGTTGGGACTGTTGTAGTTTGTGTGTTAACCAATTTACTGGCCTCTTTTTAAATGGCTCCTGGGGAGGAGAAAATAGTTTCCTCTCCCTACACAGTCGTTTTAAAGCAGAAAAGAGATAACATCTGAGGAAGCCCATCTCAGTTCAGACAAAAGGTGTGGATGATGATTTACTAATTGTAAGGGAACTAACCAGAGTATTTGATCTCTATCTCTCTCTCTCCCACACACACACACAGAGATACAGCTGCCCCTCACCCTTCTGCAGAATAATTATGGGAAATAACTGACAGTGGGTTAGAATAATTGAAAAGGAACATAAATGGAAAGGCTCCTCCAAAAGATACAGCTAGTTATGTCAAAGGACTTGTCTACCAAAGACTTTTCTGGGATTATCTTTCATCATTGCAATAGTGGTGGTGAATCTTCTCTAGAAAGCACTGGAAGAACGGGTGTGGTGAGGGCAATCTCATTAATCGGCATTTTACCTTAATTTCTTCTAATGTTCTGAGCAGGGTTAAGTGACACCATCATAAGTATGCCAGCACTAGCACTGCTGCTGTTGCTGTCGTGGGTGGGGTTGATGTTAGTGCAACTGTGTGAGGTTTCAGAAAACAAGTCCATTGTCACCCCTCTACCTAGTAAATATGCAAAGTCCTAGTCGTACATCATATAACACAGAAGTTGTAATATGATTTGGTTTTGCCAGTATGGAGAAAGGAAAACAGAGTTTGAGCCATTCTGTAGTCATCATGCATAATAACTTAGATTTTTGTAGCACTTTCCATCCAAGAATTTCAATGCACTTGCATGCATTAACATTGAATGTCTATGTGAGGCAGGTATTGATCAAAGCAGGAGAAACTAAAACTTAGGGAAATTTATTAACTTGGTCACGCAAAAGATGTGTGAAAGAGAGCGAGGCATCAACTTCAGATCTCCTGAGGCCCAATCCTGTACTTTA
>NW_027131132.1:0-2073 GCF_026122565.2 Emydura macquarii macquarii
AGAGCCAGTCAACTCATGATAGAAAGCAATTGGACTCTTGTAAAAGCACAGCAGTCTTCTGTATGGGTTGGAGTCTTTGCATTTGGAAGGGACTGGTCCAGTAATGTTCAACGGGAGTGTTTTCTCTTAATGTGACTTCATTCCCCTTCCTTCTATTGCATATTCAGCTGAGTGGAGCTGTGTGAGTGGAGATAAACTTCAAAACTTGTTCATAATTGTTCTTTTTGTGTTTGTTTCCATAGGCCGCCACCTCCGGTAGCGAGTCGCCCTGCGACGGCGAGGGTCGTGAAGCCGATGTCCGTCCGTCCGTGCGTCCCGGCGTCGCTGCGTGCGTGCGGACGCGCTCCCACTCGGTGAAGACGTCCCATTGCGAAGACTGGAGCGAGGCCACCGCTTTCCCCCAGTAAAAGATACGTATCTGCTGAAGGCTTGGCGGGCCCGAGCCCTTGCTGAGGTTGAGGGGCCGTGTGTGTGGGGGAGCCCTTGTCTCCCGGGGCCAGGGACCGTGGGGTCAGTGGAGATGCTCGGTTCTTCGAGGTCCCCTCTTCCCACCACGCCTTTGAAGCACAGGTGTCCGGTCCCTCCCTGCGGTGTCCTCCCCTCGGTGCCGGTTGCCTCGCGAGGACGTGAGCATCCCACTTAGCGATGGGAGGTGGGAAGCGGTCCGAGGGGACGGTGATGTTTGGCCGGGGGTGTGTTGTCTGAACGACGCCTTGGTTCCCCTCGCCTACCTTGCATATCGTGCCGCGTGGAGGCTCGTGAGCGGAGATGGACGTGTAAATGTGTTCCTCTTCCGTTCGTTTGCAGAGCCGCCACCTCCGGTAGCGAGTCGCCCTGCGACGGCGAAGGTCGTGAAGCCGATGCCCGTCCGTCCGTGCGTCCCGGCGTCGCTGCGTGTGTGCAGACGCGCTCCCGCTCGGCGAAGACGTCCCACTGCGATGCCTGGGGCGATGCCGCCGCTGTTCCCACGTAAAAGATACGTATCTGCTGAAGGGTTGGCGGGCCCGAGCCCTTGTTGAGGTTGAGGGGCCGTGTGTGTGGGGAGCCTTTGTCTCCCGGGGCCAGGGACCGTGGGGTCAGTGGAGATGCTCTGTTCTTCGAGGTCCCCTCCTCCCACCACAGCTTTGAATCACAGGTGTCTGGTCCCTCCCTGTGGTGTCCTCCCCTCGGTGCCGGTTGCCTCGAGCATACGTGAGCATCCCACTTAGGGAAGGGAGGTGGGAAGCGGTCCGAGGGGACGGTGATGTTTGGCCGGGGGTGTGTTGTGTGAACGACGCCTTGGTTTGCGTCGCTTACTTTGCGTATTGTGCCGTGTGGAGCCTCGTGATCGGAGCATGACGTGAAAATTTGTTCCCCTTCCGTTTGTTTGCAGAGCCGCCACCTCCGGTAGTGAGGCCCCTGCGACGGCGAAGGTCGTGAAGCCGATGCCCGTCCGTCCGTGTCCCGGCGTCGCTGCGTGCGTGCGGATGCGCTCCTGCTCGGTCAAGACGTCCCAGTGTGATGCCTGGGGTGAGGCTGCTCCCCTCCGCACGTAAAAGATACGTATCTGCTGAAGGGTTGGCGGGTCCGAGCCCTTGTTGAGGGGCCGTGTGTGTGGGGAGCCTTTGTCTCCCGGGGCCAGGGACCGTGGGGTCAGTGGAGATGCTCCATTCTTCGAGGTCCCCTCTTCCCACCATGCCTTTGAATCACAGGTGTCTGGTCCCTCCCTGCGGTGTCCTCCCCTCGGTGCCGGTTGCCTCGCGAGGACGTGAGCATCCCACTTAGCGATGGGAGGTGGGAAGCGGTCCGAGGGGACGGTGATGTTTGGCCGGGGGTGTGTTGTCTGAACGACGCCTTGGTTCCCCTCGCCTACCTTGCGTATCGTGCCGCGTGGAGGCTCGTGAGCGGAGCTTGACGTGAAAATTGTTCCTCTTCCGTTCGTTTGCAGAGCCGCCACCTCCGGTAGCAGTCGCCCTGCGATGGCGAGGTCGGCTTCGTGTCCATGTGTGCCGGCGTCGCTGCGTGTGTGCGGATGCGCTCCCGCGCGGTGAGGACGTCGCACTGCAATTCCTGGGGCGAGGCCGCCGCTGTCCC
>NW_027131133.1:0-2092 GCF_026122565.2 Emydura macquarii macquarii
ATTTATGGCCATAGCTGCGTCTCACTGTCAGTGTTTCAGCCAGGCACCTGCAGGGTCGGGATGGATCTTTCTCCCTCTGCCGCCCCACATCGGCCACAGCTGGAGATGGGACCTGGTTGGGGTGGGCTGGTGCTCTGACATGCTGCCGAGACGCACTCAGGTGCCTGGCTGTGGGTCTGGCTTGGGAAGGGGTTTCTCCCAGGTCAGGTTGGCAGGAACCTTAGGGTTTTTGCCTCTCTGCAGTGTGGGGCCTGGACCTTCTGGGCAGGTCTCAGCCTGAGCTCCCTGCCACTGGGGGCTCAGGCATTGCTGGTCCCTGGGGTCTCCTCTTGGCCGGACACGTGACAGGCTGCGCCCCGGCCTGAAGCGATGGGTCCTCTCCTGCCCCAGCTCCTGGTGTAACGCAGCAGCGTGCGCTCTGGGACGGAGCTGGAGCAGAGCTGCCTCGCGGGGCCCGGAGCGGCTGTGTCTCCGGGAGCCCGGCTGCTTCTCATTATGTTCACTTCTCCTTTAGATGCAAAACTACCCTGAGATGCTGAATCGTTTGATTTCAACCAACCTCTTCTACTTCAAGAGCAACTGGGTCGACATTCGCGCAGCTGCGCCCATGTTTATAGGTAAGGGGCCTGGCTCCGGCCCCCACCTGCCTTGCTTACACTGGCTGGGGCTTTCAGAAGGCCTGGGGGAGTTAGGGACCCCGCCCCCCTCCCCTTGAAAGTCACTGGGGTTCGGGTGCTTCGCTCTGTCTATAGTGTGTGCGGGGGGGCATTGTGCGATTACGGAGGCTTCAGTTTGAGTGACGCATGCTGGGGGTCTGATGCTGCCAGTATGAAAACTCGCCGGGAACTTCGAAACATTCCAGGTGACCATTTCCAAACTCAGAAGTGGTGCAGCCAGCCCGGGAGGGGGGGATCCGTTAGTAGACGGTGTCCAAACCGAGGAAGAGAAGCGGATCACAGCAGTAACAGTGAATGGTTACTCAGGTGCAGGTGGCCGTGACTCGATCACATTTATAACGTGCAAGCAGGATAGGGTCCAGGCCAGTGATTGATAGATCTAGTCGGTGCTTTCCTAGGGCCAGTCTCACAAAGCTGAAATCAATTTTGAACCAAGCCAGCTGGAGGACGAATTTAATCTGAAAAATGTGAATGATTGGGAATTGTTTTACGAACACCTCATTAGATGCCCCAACTGAGGAGGAAGGCTGTGGTTAAAAGACTGACCTGGTTCACAGGGGAAGTGAAGGCAGCTATGAAATACATAGATCACGCGTTGGAGAATAGTATTTAATACTGGACACTAGGCATTGTTGAAAAGTGATAAGGGAAGCAAAGGGACACGAGGAGGAAATCTGTGGCCAGCAGAGTTGGACAATAAGTCGTTAAGTCTATTCAGAACAAAAAGAACGCTGCCAATGGTATTGATCCATCACTAGCTGGAAATGGTAGATTTATCAAAACAGCAGGAGAGGTCAAAACATATTTGTTCTGTGTTGGGGAATAAAACATATGCCATGTCATATTGACACTCTCCAATCCATTAGTATCTCAGGAGAACAGCAGCTACTAAAGTTAGACATTTTGGATGCACCATTCGACCTGCTAATTTAAAGAGTCATAAAAGAGCTGGCTGGATGGTTCATGCTGATTTTTCAATACATCTTGAACACCAGGAACGTTCCAAAAGACTAGAAGAAAGGAAGAAAAAGGGTAAATCATGGTCTGGGTAACGAGCTGCCTGTCAGTTTGGCAGCAGTCCTGGACAGGATAAAGGAGTGGTTGATACAGGACTTGATTGATAAAGAATTAAAGGAGGATAAAGTCACTGTTGGCAATCAGCGTGGGTTCATCCTGCCCAACTCTTTTCTCTCTGGATGGAGATTATCAGCCAGACTTGTGATGTGCAATGCACTTCAGCTGTTGCAAGGGGTTGACTTGGTATTGCATAACAATTGGAAGACACTAGCGCAGTGCAGGATGTTGATAATCCTGTGAGGGCTCCGAGAAGAGCCATGAGAACGATTAAAGGACTGGAAAACCTGCCCTATGGTGATAGCTAAACAGATCCAGCTCTGGGAGTCTAAGGGGCGACT
>NW_027131134.1:0-2116 GCF_026122565.2 Emydura macquarii macquarii
TCAATATGTATTTGCGGTGACACCAGGCAGCCTTATCAAAATAAAGGAGGCTTTATTAGTCAGCTAGAATATAGCACTGGGAAGTCCTTAGGTTAGCATAGAGAGGCAAAGGTGAAAGCAGAGCTCAGACTGCCCAAACTCAGGGCTCTACCCAGCCACGCTGCTGCAGAATCTGTTTTGGCGGGCGCGCACTCTCTCTATGTCAGTTCTAGATTAGAGCTGCTGTGTTTCTCCGAACGCCAGCTCTTAACCTTGTCTGCTGTTACTACTTGATCCACTGTCTTCCTCCTGCAGATCCACGTTGAGTTCACATGATCTGCCTGTTGGAATTTCTTGTGGATCGGTGTCAGTTGTTCAGTTCTTGTGGTTCCCATTGTCATTCTGAGTCCTTCATGAATATGGATCAGTTTCAGTCAGTGCTTTCATATCACTCCAGATAGTTATGAAAACCAACACCTCATGTTGTGTTCCACCCCAAGAGCAGCTTTTTAACCCTTTACACTCCATGCAGAGCAATGCAAAGCACAGAAGGAAACTGAGGTATGTGTAGGAATCCTAAAAATATTACCAAAATTCCCACCTCATCACAGGCTGCTCTGTAACTTATGAATACTGTGTTTAACCTGGTTATTGGGATTTTACTGTAGGAATAGAGTTGAGTTTAATGGTGGGTTGTAAGGAAAACAAGCAGGAAGAACAAAGAATGGCTTGAGATAAGTCACCCGGTAGTAAACACTCAAGGGTTGTGAAGAGCCAATGCCTGAGCTATTTCCTCCAGGTTAGTGAACTGAAGCAGGGCAGAAAGACTGGGAACTGAGAAGAGACAGGAACCCTGGCTGGATAAAAAGTGACTCACACCACTCCAGGGAAGTTGTTCTTGGGGAGCTGTTCAGACAGAGAGGCACTGAAGAAGCTAGGCCTGCCTGGCGAACTGTCATAGGATGGAAGGACTTTAGGTAAGAGAGACATGCAATGTTGTAGCCATGTTGGTCCCAGGACATTAGAGAGACAAGGTGGGTGAGGTAATATCCCCAACAGAAGTTGGTCCAGTAAAAAGTATTATGTCGCCCACCTTGGCTCAGTAGGTAGACATGGATTTTGATTGCTTCTTCTTTGCAATTCCATTTCCTCACATGCTTTGTTCCCATTGTGGAATATTAAACAATACTTTGGTATACAACGGTTATTTGATAATGCTATTCACTGCTGATCAGACCTTTGAATGGAAGAACTGCAGGTGCCAGTCAGAGTTGGCAGAGTTGCTGGGTAAACACACTTGATACACAGGGTAGTGCAGCCCTGGGCCCAGTCTAAGAATAACTGTGGAATTCTACCCTACAAGATAACTGTGGAATTCTACCCTACAAGAGGTAAGGGCACAAGACTTAATGCTTGAGGGGCTGCACTCAGAAAGGCCACAAATGTGCAGTTAGCTTGTGACACACACCTAACACACACCCCTTCACTATCCAACAAAGCTCCTCCCACAGACTTTATACCATGTAATGTATTACTTTTGCTCATGTTCCTTCAGTCAGCTTTCACTTCACATGAGTGCATGTTATTGGAATAAGTTCTAGAGCTCCCCTGAATAGTATGATAAAGTTAAAGAGGTTCTTGTATTGTTCTTCCTACTTGTTAATAAAGTTAGTTGAAGACTGACTGCACAAGTGCACACATTTCACACTGTAGCTTCTCACCAGTAAACACAAAGATACCCTACAAGGACAGAAATCTTTTCCAAGCTAATTTGAATTAATTTTGAGGGTTAGATCTTCTGAAACTCTAAAGATGGGAGTGTTTATTAATCTCTGCTCTTCAAAGCTGATTTAACTGGACCTTTAACTTCAATTTTTGTCTCTGGTCTAGCATCTTGAGCACTTTTTGGTTTTGAGCACACTTATTTACTCCACTTGCCAGGACATTAGGGCTGTTAGAGCTGAGGAGCTATGATATGTAGAAATGGATCCTGCCTTCATTAGGATTTAGTTATTGGACTACTTCTGCTTTGCAGGAGAAGGAGTGTTTGATGCTTTGGCTGAAATGATACCAGAAACTGATTCTTCTTCTTTTTTTTTTTTTTTCATATGTTGGTTAATATGCAGATCAGTCCAGT
>NW_027131135.1:0-20804 GCF_026122565.2 Emydura macquarii macquarii
ATTCCTAATACATCACCAAACTCATCCATTTCATCCTTACCCATAACATTTTACACTCAACAATAAACACATGGGAACATCCATGGGTACTAGGATGGCTCCCCAATATGCTAACCCCTTCATGGGCCAGCTTGAAGAAGAATTTCTGGAGAAGTGTACCATGAAACCAGTGATATACCTGAGATACATCAATGATATTTTCATCCCTGGGCAATGGCTTAAACTCCTTCATAAATTTCCACCACAACTTCAACAACCACCATCCATCCATTAAACTCTCTCAAGGAACATTTCTACATTAGCATCAACTTCCTGGACACCACAATCAGCTTCAGTTATCAAACCCTACAGACAACCATATATACAAAACCCACAGATCACCACACCTGCCTTCGTAGATCCAATGACCACCCAAACACACTAAGAATTTTGTTATCTACAGCCAGGTGCTCAGGTACCACAGAATATGCTCTGAGGAGAAAGTCTGAGATATACACCTTTAAGGTCAATTATTTTTTGTTAAAGGTCAGACTCCAGAAAAAATAATTAAAAAACTCAATAACAATAATGATAATAAGTAAATATCCATTCAAAAGCATCTGGTGGTACAGATTTGGCCTGCAGTCTGCCTATTGACTACCTGTGCCATAACACACTTAGAACTACCTTCACCAAACAAGGACACACCATGAGAAAAGTAGATAGCATCATAGAGCAGGCCACTCAAATATCCCAAGAGAACCTGCTTCAATACAGAAATAAAATCCCTTCTGACTGCACACCTCTATTTGTCACCTACCACCCCATACTGGAACCCATACACTTACCCCTTGATGGTTACACTAGTTTATCATCAAAAATGATAACCCTTACTTGGTGGGATTCATGAATCCCCAAGGCACTTCTGGCCTTCCAACAACCCCCCTACAAGCTCATCATCAGGAGAAAGCTACCCACAGACCAGGACACACTCACTCAAAGCAGCACCAGACCCTGCCAGAACAAAAGAAGCAAACCCTGCAGACACAGCTCCATTACTACAATGATCACCATGCCCCACAAGTTACCTTTCAAGGTCCTGAATCCTACACATGCTTATCACAACATATGATATACTTTATCCAGAGTGCTAAATGCCCTAATAATGATCATGTAGGTGAAACCAGACAATCACTACTCTCTCAAAAGAGCATACACAGGAAAATTATAGAAGACAAAAGCACCCTATCACCTGTGGGTGAACACTTTTCACAAAGTGATCACTCTCTATATCTCACCTATCAGTCCTGACCCACAAAAGAAACGCACAACATTTTCGAAAGACGAGCCTGGGAGCTTAAATCCATTACTCTGCTAGACACTAGAAATCATGGATTGAACAGAGACACTGAATTTATGGCTTATTACAACAATCTGTACCCCACTAACCTCCTCTTTTTTTCCTATGACTGCAAAGATGCTAATGAACCACTCTACCTTGATTTGTCCCTTACAATATGTGCTAACTACTTATGCCAAACCATCTGTTCCTCCTTGCATTTTGCTGTGACACTGGTAGTTCCTTTCCAAGACCTGAAGCAGAGCTCTATGTGGCTCAAAAGCTTGTAACTCTCACCAACAGAAGTTAGTCCAATAAAATATATTACCCCATCCATCTTGTCACTATAATATACTGGCACCTACACGACTACAACTGCTCTGCATACAACCCTATGCTTTGCACAAATCTGAGCATAATCTCTAGGAATATAGCAAAAACAATGAGAGTTCTGTGGCACTTTAAAGACTAACAAATTTAATATTTGTAGACATAAGTTTTCGAGAGACTTCATCTCTCTTCTTCAGATGCAGTGATACAGAAAATAGGTAACGCAGAGGCATCTTATAGATATCCAGGTGCATTGAGAACAATGAGGGAGGTGGAGTCCGGTACTTAAGACCTAATGACGACCATTGAGTAGGAGGTGAGAATGGGTGAGCAAAGACCTACTCAATGGTCGTCATTAGGTCTTAAGTACCGGACTCCACCTCCCCCATTGTTCTCAATGCACCTGGATATCTATAAGATGCCTCTGCGTTACCTATTTTCTGTATTACTGCATCTGAAGAAGAGAGATGAAGTCTCTCAAAAACTTATGTCTACAAATATTAAATTTGTTAGTCTTTAAAGTGCCACAGAACTCTTGTTGTTTTTGCTGTATACAGACTAACACGGCTACCCCTCTGGATCTAGGAATATAGTTATTATCCATCTCTGTTGAGCATTTTCCTTACTTTTAGGAAACGTACCCTGCTATTTGTATAGCTAATTTAGAAGGGCTTTAACTATTTCCATAAAGATATTATCTTTACACATTTTCCATGAAGATATGTAAGAATAACTGCTGGATATGTTGCTTCTCTTCCACTATAAACCTTCAAGAAGAGATATTGCAAAAGCCCCTTTCCTGAAAAGTCCATAATCCAGTGGCTTGGTCACTTTCCAAAAATGTGGGAAACCCAAGTTCAAAGCACTTCTCCACATTAGGTGAGGAGGGGAATTGAAATTAATCTCCCCACACTCTGGGTGAACACTCTTACCACTGGGCTAAAGCTAAATAACGAAAGCATTACTTCCTCTTCCCAAATTAAAACACATTTTTGGGGTCAAAACAAAATGTTTTAATGTAACAAAAAGGAAGTTACTTATCTTATTGTAATTAGAGTTCTCTGAGATGTGGGGTCCCTATCTGTATTCCCCTGTGGGTGTGCATGCGCCTCCTGTGTCTGAGACTGGAAAATTCTTGCAAGCAGCATCTTTTGGTCCAAGCCTGTACCCCTGTTCTCCCAGTGCTCTGCCCATGGGAACAGGAGGTAGGGCAGACCAACACTTCTTCAGTTCCTTTTCTACTGTAAATCTTGCCAAGATCCAAAGCAGAGGGGAAGGAGGGAAGGTAGTAGCCATACTTCTCAGAGAATTCCAATTACAACAGGATAAATAATTTCCCTTTCTTCTCTGAGTGTTTGGTCCTTATGTGTATTCCACTATGGGTGACTGATGAGCAGTACTCAGTGAGGAGGAGGAGGGTGTAAGGGTGCAGGTGGTATAGCTGCTTGTCGAATCACTGTCCCAAAGGATGTATCAGCAGAGGAGTCTTAGACAAAAGCATAATGTCTCATGAATGTGTGGATGGAAATCCACATAGCTGTCAAGAAGGGGTGCATCTTGGAGTGGTACTACTGGAGCCCTTTTTGCCCTTGTAGAGTGAACTCTTACCCCTTGTGTGGGTGGAAGATATGCCAACTGATAACACAGTAGGATACAGTCAGAGATCTACTTAGAGATCCTCTGAGAACGTATAGCTCGACAAACAGTCTAGGTGATTTTTTGTTCAGTTTCGTTCTCTTCAGGTAAAATGCCAATGCTCATCGCACTTGGAGGGAATGAAGTCTCTTCTCCTAAGTAAAGGTATGAGAGTGAGGGACTGGTTTCTTTGCTGGTGGGAAGGTTCTTTGCTGGTGGGACTTTTCAAAAATCTGGCTGTCCCTAGGTGAGTAAAGACGGAGTAACCATCCAATGGGTAGGTGCAACACACTGATTTCTACCAGGTGAACCTGCAGTGAGCTAAGGGAAAGACCTGTTTTCTTGCGAGTAAGACGATAGTAAATATTTATGCTATTTTGGACTATCTTTGGAGATATAAGGTCTTGCTGAGCCCAGATAGAGAAATGTTTCCACTTGGCTAGGTAACATTTCCTGTTGGAGTCCTTTCAGCTAATTTTAAAAATTGTTTGTATGGTTTCAGAAGAGGAAGCACAGCTGTCCTGGGATGCCTGCTTCTTCCATTCGCTTGGGCCAAGAGATCTGGGAAGAACTGAATGCTGATTGGTGGACAGGACGACATTTGCAGGAGACTTGGAATCCAGAATTGTCTGAGCTATTTGAGAGCAGTAAAGACGACTCGCGCACTGATCATTAGAATCTTCTTTGGAACTCAGGGTTGTAGTGGGATGGGAGAAAGGCATAGCTGCAGTGATCTGAATGGGATAGGGAGATTGGACTCTTTCCACCATTTGTCTCCCTAGTTGACAAATGGGGGGGGCGGGGGGCCCAGACCAGGGCAGCTCAATCAGCACTGACTGACCTCACCAATTGTTAAATCTGCCACTGGAAGTACGGTTGCCTGTGCAACATTAAGCAACTGATTAATTATATAATCACATAGGCCTGGCTCCACAAAAGTGCATTGCAATGCTCAGCATCGCAACATCTAACTTCCAGGCACCTGGAAAATCACAGGAGCAACACTGGGGTCCAGAAAGCCTGAGTGAGATGCCCAGGCTCCCTACACAATGAATGGGGGGAGACAGGGACCTTGTGCTGGGATCCACAAAACCAGCTCGCTAGGCAGGGAGCTATTGAAGCTAGCCAATGGGAAATGCTGACCAGGAGGGTGTATGCTAAGCCCTGCCCTTCTCATAGAACTAGGTGCCTAAGTCCAGGGTACATATAGTTACCATATTTCAGGTTCCCAAAAAGGACACTGCTGGTGGGGGAGGGAAGAGATGGGATTGCTGCAGAGGGTTTCAGTTGAGGTGTTTTGGAGGGATGAGTGTGTACTGCAAGAGGGTATTTGGGGAGTGCTGGTGGGGAACCTGTGGCCTCACACATGAGGTGGGGGGCAGTGTCGTTCCCTGTGATGGTGTCAGGGCAGCTGGCACAGGCCTGGGACACAGCACAAGCATGTCAGTCAGTGCCTCCCTGCAGGCTTTCCCACTCCCCAGGGTGGGAAACAACGTCTGCTCTGTACAAAATTCTGGAGCTTTCCTCTTATTTGAAAAATCTGCCCAGACAGAGGGCGGAGGATCAAAAAAGAAGTCATGTCTTGGAAAACCAGGACATACAGTAACCATAAGGCTACAGGGAGGTGCCTGTCTTTGTTAGTGATTCTGTAGCCTGTTTGCTAAAGCACTCAACAAGGATGTGGGAGACCCAGTCCCTGTGCTACAATGATGCTTTAAGTATTTATCTGAAGACTTTATTTCCCTTGCATCAGGTGAAAACAAAGAAACCATTGCTGGTCCCTTTTTTCACCAGGGTCAACATAAATAACAATCCCCAAATCCCCTCTGAGCAGGCTTTAAACAGACAAAAATCTCTGCTTCCCTCTTTCTTTAGGAAGTAGAGGGCAGGCAGGAATTCAACAAAGAAAGCAAAACTTACAATATTCTTCCAAGAGTCCCTTCTGTGGGCAACTGTCTTCTTTCAACAGGGATGCTTTGCTATATAGCCACGGCACCCGCCCAGCAACAAAATTCCTGTTCCCCATTGCCACTGTCTTGACCTCAGTAGGTGGCATAACTCCCCACCACCACATATATAAAAAACTTCTTGTGTTCCTCTGCTTGTAAAGTCAGGGGCCTTAGGCCAGGGTGTGTAAGGACATAGAGCACGTGCTTTACTGTACACACTGCACATGAATAATCCCATTGAAGTCAATGGAACTATTTTTGTGCAGAAACTTCAGTACTCGTAAAATCTTTACAGGATCAAGGCATAGCTACCATGAGTTCAACTATGGAGGTTCAACAGGATCTATAAAATCCTCTGAAAGTGATCTTAAATAGCTTTTCTGTACATAAAAAGATTACTTTAAAGTTCATTACTTTGCGTTCTTCCAGGAACAGAAGTAGAGCCCCTGACACGTTCTTGCCTCTGGTCCAAAGGAGCTGGGTGCCAGCCAGTGATGTCCCCAGGAACCGGCCCCTGCCCATAGCCTAGGCACCAAATCCGTGGGTGCTCTGGGTCTCAAGTACTCATGGAAAAAAATAGGGGGTGATTAGCACCTACTGGGGCAGCCCTGCCAATCAGCTGTTCCATGGCCCCACCAATCAACTGTTTGGTGCTCCCAGGCACCACCAATCAGCTGTTCCACAGCTGTTTGATGGCTCAGAAACAATGCAGTGTCTCGGGTGGCTTGGGAGGAGTCAGTATCTGCTATTCAGCTTCCTGGTTCATTAGTAATTCCCCTGGACGATTACTAGTGAACCCAGGAAGCTGAATAGCAGATACTACCTCCTCCTGCCCAAGGCATGGGACCCTGCACTGCGCATACAAAAAGCCAGCATCCTTTGAGGAAGCTTTCTTGCCAGGCAGCTCTAGAGGAAGTGGATACGTAACTGCTGCTGCTAGCCTGCTACTTGCAGCTGCTACAGTCAGTCAGTGATCTCCATGAGTGTGGCTCTGAAGTTCAAGCAGTCACAGAACCAGCTGGTGTGCAGCTGCTGGCCTGGTCAGTCTGGCTGAGGAGCAGCGCAGATTGGAGGTGCCGGGGGATGCAGTCCCAGTCCAGGTAAGTGTGGGGGGGAGGGAGGCAGCAAAACCTGACCAGCCAGGAGGAGGCATAGCAAGTCCTACTCCCCTATCCTGAGCTCCTTGCAGTGTGGAGGGGAAGGGCAAATACTGCATGGAGGATGGAGAGAGCAAAGATGACCTTTTTATTGCTAATTCTAGTTTTGCTGCATACAACATTAAGTTACACATTAAAATTAATAAAATAATACCTTTGTGTGTATTACATTATTACTAAAAAACTGTGGAATTTGTATAAACATTCCTTCTCTTCCTTCTGAAATGACTTGGCCTTGTTTGAAAGCGGTTGGGCTTGTTTTGAAAGGCAGTGCTGCTTTTTTTTTCTTGTGAGACTTGGGCACACACATACATCTACCTGGCCTGGGAATTACACCTCCCAGCCGCTGTGTAGACATTCTCTGGGAGCAATGGAGAATATCAGGGTCCAGGAGCGCCCCACACTGCTTTTAACTTGCTATCTCGGTACATTTCAGCCATTGATCATTAGAATTTTCGGTGTTATTGATAATTTAAAACACGCTTTTAAATGGTTTTTGAATGCACCAATATTTTTGAAATGATCATTTCCTGACATCCACTATTTATGGCCCCAGTCCTGCAAAGACCCAGGCTTAACTTTACTCAGTTCAATGTGACTACTTGCTTGTTAAGCTTTTGTGTTTGCTTTTTGGGTTCAGGGCCTGAAATCAAATCCTCCCAGCCTAGGTAATGAAATGAACACTGAAATTAAAACCAATTATGACCTCCCCAGCAAGTCACAGACCTGCTGAGCTCAGGAATAATTATAATATTGTTTACAAAATCAAGGAAGACACAGGAATAAGAAAATACGGTGTCAGTGGTCTTTGTAATCTGTCTCTAAGGGTAAAGTCTAAAGACAGCCAGTGTGTCCTTTTCATACACAGTAACCACTGTGTCTTTGTGTCATCAGAAAACAAGTATTTATTTCACTCATGTAATAAATAATGCAATGCATAAAACCTGCAAAACCTTACCAAAGTGCCAAACGTTTAAAGCATTAATGATAATATGTGAATGAAACAGACAAAAACTTATTAACTATTCACATCCCTCAGAAGACTTTTCATTTAATATTGGTATAACACTGGCAGACCCTGATTTTGATGGGCAGGATTGAACCTGGACCACTAAAACAGTGTGTGAGCCTCTACTGTAGGAGTTAAAAGGCACACACGCCTCTTAACCAAGCCTGTAGCAGACTCATTAAACTCTGGATCAGCAGTTCTCAAACGGGGGGGAGGGCGCAAAATGGATCATAGGGGTGCAACATTTTTTTTGCGGAAAACAATAATACATATAGTAATTGTATTTATACGGATTGCGCTAGTGACTAAGGGCTGTAGATGGCGATGTGTGCTGTATTGGATAGACATTGTGTTCGCTTCATGGGGGAGGGCTATACATGTGGGGGGTAAGGGGCGACAGGGTGTTACAGGGAGGGATGATGGGGCAGGGGGGAGCTGGGACTCGTGCATGTGCAGGGATCCAGGGGAGAGCCCTGGCGACTCAGGGGTTTGGCGCCAGCAGCGGCACCAGCTGATCATGCAGCAGCTGAGGGGCACCCAGGGTGAAGGGTCTGGGAGGGTCAGTCAGGCACGGGGAGTGTTTGCAGTCTTGGGCCAGGGCCAAGAGCATGGCTGGGGGCAGATGGGCTTTGGGGGATGGGGCAGGGCGAGGAGGTGCTTTATTTTATTGCCCCAACCTGCAGGCTGGGGGGTGGCAGGCCCCGCACACCTGGGGTGAAGATTGGGGGAAGCCAGGGCGGAGGCACCTCCTTGCTCCAGGCAGCACAGCTGAGACCCTGCCCCACATGCCCCTCCAGCGCCTGCCTCACCAGACAAAGCCCACCCCAGCCGCTGGAACGTGGCCCGGGCAGGGCAGAAACACCCCCACCCAATGAGTGTCTTCCTGCACTGGCCAAACAGCTCCCCCTCCCCCATTGCTCAACACAGCCGGCTCGCCTCGGTGGTGGAGAAGCAGCAGCTGCAGTCACACACCCTGGGGATCCCCACACCCTGCCCCACTTGCCCGGGTTGTGCATCTGCCGTTACTGATGCTAGTCGTTATTGATATATATGTAGGCCCTGTTTTTTTTCTGAAAGAAGGGGGAGAGGTTCCGTGGAAGGAAGGGAGCAATTGTTACACAAACGTCCACTGGGGCCTCCATTTAAAAAGTTTGAGTACCGCTGCTCTAGATCATAGTTTCTCAACTTGTGGTACATGTACCCCTAGGGGTATGCGAGACACAGGCAGGGGGTACCTGGGGAAAAACAGAATGAAGGGGAGGTGGGCAGCAGCTGCTGACTTCTGGGGAAGCCAGATGGCAGTAGCCCACTTCCCACCCGGTCCCAGATCCCAGCTGGGAGGCGGGGGCAGCTGCTACAGTCTTGGGAAGCCAGGCTGCAGCCACCCGCTTCCCGCCTGGTCCCAGCTGGGAGGCAGGCAGCAGCCACCAGCTTTTGGGGAAGGCGCGCAGCAGCCGCCTGCTTCCTGCCAGGTCACAGCTCCGAGTTGGGAGGCAGGTGGCATCCGCTAGCTTCTGGGGGAGGTGAGCAGCAGCCCCCCGCTTCCTGTCGGGTCCCAGATCCCAGGTGGGAGCCCGGTGGCAGCCTCCTGCATCTCACAAGCTGGGCTCACAGCTGGGTGGCAGCCACCCGCGCCCTGGCTCTGAGTTGAGGGACAGACTTCACAGCCCTGGCTTGAAGACAGGCAACAGCCGCTTGCCCACTTCCCTGGGTCCCAGCCGGCGCAGAAGCCTCCTCTGACCCAGCTCAGATTGGGTGGTAGTCGCCCACCTCCCAGCCTGTCAGCCAGGCAGCAGCCACCTGCAACTTGCCCAGGTGGCAGCCCCCCTCCCTGGCTCAAAGCCCAGTGCCCAGAAAACATGTCAATTTCACTGCTCTAGCTGAGCAGTGAAATTGACAACTATGACAGCCCCAGATTTCACCAGGTGCCCTCTTTTCCTGTCTCTCTCTCACCCCTTCCTTCTCTTAAATCTATGGCAAAAAATTTGGTGCGGTGGTTTATATTCTCCAGCATTGGCATGCCATGCAAAGCCTCCTAGCTTTGGCCAACATCACCTCTAGCCCAGGTACATACTTGAGTTGTGCACCCCTGGTGTAAAGGTAGTAACCCTACCCACACTAGGGATCTGATATCTGTCATATCACGGCCTTATATACTCAGCCCTTCTTCCAACATATGGCTCACATTAGTCTGTAAATATAAAATCCCGTGGAATATTGAGTGTTGGGTACTTATTAAAGTTTTCAGAAGTTAGGGGGTACTTGCTACTTAAAAGGTTGAGAAACACTGCATTAGATGGTTTAGGTGCCACTAGAGGGGGATTGAACCCCAGACCCAGCATGCAGGGGATACATTAGCACAAAGTGGTCTGTATGAACACACAGTTAATGATGTTCAAGTGTTAGGTTTTCCTGTAACAATAGTGTATAGATTTCCTATAAAGGATAATAATGTTCTTTACACTCCACTACCAGGGTGGCTATTCTAGCAATCACCAGGATGTTTCTTTAGCAGTTTGGATACTGGGAGGTAAATATGAAAGGCAGGAGTTGGTAGCAGCAATCATCCCTCTGCCTGCTGTAAAATGTCCTGGTACACTTCTCTCCCACATTGCTACACAAATCATTAAAGCTCTGTTCTGAGTGATGGCAAAAGACAGATGCTGGTATGTCCCTGACACAGTATGAAAATCAGCCAGTTTTGTTCAGATCCTGAGCTCCTTACTTTGCTCTTACTCAGTTTTCAATTGTCTTTATTCAGTTTTACTCCACTGAACCCCAAGGCAGTGTCCCTCAGACAGGCTTTCTGGGATTGGCCCCGAGATTTTTGTTCTCAGAAATTTTCTAGTTTTTTGTAATAAAAAACAGCACCTACCTTCTGTTCTCTAGCAGAATCAACAGCAAACACAGCCCCGGTGAAGTCCCACCGCACTGTGTTTGCCACATGCTTTATAAATAGACAATTGGAAACTGAAAGTAAAATGCTTTTGGGGGTCAGCTCTGAGCCTTTCTGCTGATTCCTGGCAATCACACAGCACTAGAAGAAATGTAGCCACCTGAACTCACAAAAGTTCAGAATCAGCCCCTCCCAGCTGGCACTTGGCCCAATCCCCTTGTGACCCCTCTCCAGGAGCTGTGCAAACAAATCAAATGTAGATTCCTTGTTCTGTTGTATAAGTGAGATAGAGGTAGATATAAATGTTTCCTTTACTGTTGTGATAATGGTACAGTACTGGTTAGTGTGGCATAAGTGGACTCCATCTTGTTAGTTTCTTGAAGTAAGCTCTTTTCTGAAACTTGTACTATTGAACCTAAAAATATCTTGATAAATTCTCTTTGTGTGAGTGAGGAATGTATGTGTAGGGAGGAGTAAAGACTCAGATTGCCATCCTAACCCTGAAGGCTGAAGAATACCTATCAACAACCCTAAAGTGCAAATTAACGACCCTAAAGTACAGAAGGATCCACCCTGGGAACAAACAAAGTAAAGAAATTAGAGAACAGTCATGCTTTCAATTAGCTGGTGATTAACAACTATACTGAACCCAGAGGCAGCATGACACAGCAAGGCCCATAGACTGACATGAGAGCCAGCAAGTATCAAAGATAGGTAAAATATGGAAACTTTGGGTCTCATTCTGCAATTGTCATCTGGAGCATCGGATTCGCGACTGGCAGAGGCCCGGCTCCCTCCTCATGCCCAGCCTAGTTGGCCACAAGGCTGGCTCGAGCAACGCACACAAGGACTGGTCATTATATCACACCAGCTTGTAGAACTTTATGAATGTGTGTGAGAATGTGACTGCTTTTTAATATTCTTAAATGTACAATAAACGTGGCATATTGCCTTGTCCCCCTGAATAAGATCCAGCTAGTCTTTTCTTTTACAAGTATAACACCTTCCACAGCATGTGTCTCCAGTGTGATGGACAGAGTGCAGATGAAACTGGAAGTCTTGGAATTCGGCTTCAGGAGACAGCTCATGGGGATAACCTCTCCCCAATTTATCCTGCTGCCATTTTCTTCTTCCCTCATCACATTTGGCAGGTGAGCTCTCAGAGAGAGACAGTTCTTACCCTGCAACTTCCTCTTTGATGTCTCTGCTGCTGTCAATCACATTCAGGGCCAGGGCCCCACACTCAGAATGGAGTGGGGGAGATGGGATGGGAAGGAGGGAGAGGTAGAAACAGATCCAAAACACTCAGCAGACGGAGGGGATAAGGTGCACTTGAAGGCCCATCATACTCAGGAGGGGAAGAATGTAGGATCCACCATTTGGGGGAGACATGGCCCTTCACACTTGGGTGAAATGTAGAGAATAGGGTGTAAGGGTGCCCTTTTAGCTGAGTGGAAGCCAATTTTGGGGCCTTCTGGGTTAATTTCCCAAGTGAAGCAGAAATCAGTGACGTGGAGTCATGGGCTTCGTACACACCTGAAGGTTGTACTGCTTTAATTACACTGGCATAGCTAAAGCAGCAAACTCTTAATCAACGTAGCTATGCAGGCAAACCTATTCCATACAGGGATCCATGTTCCCCAGGGATTGTGCTCTGGACCCCTCTCGACACAGCCAGACAGGACTCTAGTGCTTCGGAATCTGCCACCCTGGGTCTCCACACCAGTGCAGTCGTCTCCTACATCTGGCCTCAGAGGGTCCAGCACCCCTGCTCCACCCGAGCTATCCCTATGAGCCCCCTTTGCCGGGACTCAGAGGAGCACTACATGCCCCCAAAGGGCCCGTGCGCCCTGACTTGCAGTCAGAGGCAATTCACAACCAGCGTGGGAGTCAGAAGGGTTATTAGATCACAGCATAGAAGGACTTTGTTAGCACCTTAACTAGAAGTTACAGCAGCAACCACCTGGAGAACCCCATTCTCTGGGCTTCCTCCCCTCCGGACCACCGGGGGATTGCCTTCTTTTCCCTCAGCCACTCCCAGACCCATCCCCTAGCCCCTCCCAGTCCTTTGTCTCCTTCCCGGGCAAAGTAGCCACTCCTCCTGGTCCTCAGCAGAGAAGAGGGGCTGGAGCAAGGAATCATTTCTAAAGCTGAACTGAGAGGGGCTGAGCTCCTGCACCTGAGTTCTGCACCTGTCTGATGCACAAGTTCACCCCACACACAAGCCCACTGCACATCTGCTCAGACAAGGGCCCTTCACCCCTTCCCTGTCTCTCCAGCCAAACACTGGGTCTTTATTGAGCAAGAAAATTGTGGCTGTGTAAATATCTCTAGTTTTCCATGGATTAATAAAAAATAAATAAATAAAAAGCACACCGTCCAGAAATCTATACACATCATTTAGCAAAGGTTACTCTATAGGCTTGGGATACAACTAGAGATTAAAGACATTATTTTCCCTGTCAGCGACACCCATTGCAAACAATCTAGATCTGAACCCAAATCACAAACCAGAAAGATTTAAAGACTGGGAAAGCCAGGAAATACCAACGGTTGGCTGGTTATTCAGCAAAGAAGCTTTTCTAACTTATTTAGATACCAAAACTAACTAAGTGGCCCACTCTCCCACACTACCAGTACTTTCAAGTTAGGCAATCTAATTCTCAGCTTTCTGGAAAAGCTGGTTTACACAGAGAGCTAACGCTAATAGTAGTGATGGCGTCTGGTCAAGGAGGAAACAAACAAAACATAAATAATGTAACCCCCACTTGGAATTTCCCAGCTCTGGGGAGTCTGGATTAAGCCTCTAGTGTGTCCTACCGGAGCCATAACTGAGCATTTTAGTGCCCGGGGTGAGCAAGCATATTTGTGCCTGCTATAGGTGACTTGGGGAGGGTCACATGGGTCACACATGATCACATGCCCCACCCCTAGATTTCTGCCTTCCATTTAACAGAGGTTTTCAAACTGTGGCATGCACCTCCTTAGGGGATGTGCTCCACAGTTTGAAAACCATTGTCTCCTTAGGTGACATGTAGGAGGGGCATGTGGGGTCAAGTGCCCGCCCAGATTTCTTTTGGCCTGCTTGGGGGGGGAGGAGAAGGGGCTCTGTCCTTTTCCCTCGGCACCTGCCCCCTGCCATGCTTGGCTTCTGTCCCTGCAGCCAGGCCCGGGTGGGGAGCGGAGGGAGCAGGACCAGCCACTTCTCACGCCGTCCACTCCTGGTCGCTGCTCTGTGCAATGTGGTGGCTGCCTGCAAGAGCCCAGCAGGAAGGCGGCAGCAGGCTGACCCCTCCTTCCCAGGCTGCCAGGGACAGGGGTCAAGCGAGCTGGAATCCCCTCTACTTCTGGCATCTTTCCAGCTCACTCGTCCCATCTTCAGCAGCTGGGCCCAGGTGGGGGACGGGCCTCCGCCATCACCTTCTGGCTGGAATCTCTGTCAGGCAGCTGCCATGCTGTAGAGCAGAAACCCCAGAATGGCCAACCTCAGATGGCGTGAAAAGTGGCTTCGTCCTGCTGCCCTCCCGGACCAGGCTGCCAGGGATAATGGCCGAATGTGCTGGGGTGGAGGTGCAGCGGGAAAAGGACAGAGCCCCTCTTGCCCTGCAGGTAACTCTGATGGGGTGGGGTAGAGAGAGCGTGTCAGACCTGGGCTGGGTGCAAGGCAGGGGGTCGCAGGGCAGAGGATACACATGGAGTGGTCACATGTTCCTCCCTTTAGATAGTGCCTCTCCCCCCACAGGCATCAGGAAACAAGTCATCTATGATCATCTCCTGCCAGGAGTCAGAGGTTGAGTAGCTGATGGGAGTTGTCGGGCCCGCTTAGGCCCCTGGCTCTCCATGCTCTGGGAGCCCTCCCTGCCCTGCTCTGCACAGTGGGGAGCTCCCCAGGTATGGCGGGTGGCACAGCTCTGATCTGCACCCCTGAAGAGCTTGGATTGTGGAGTGTATCTACCTGTGTTCTGTCCTAAGTTGCGTTCAACCCTGGAGGAGCAAGGTCTTCCTTTGCTGGTTGTTAGGCTCTGTCTCACCGTCTACGTGAACAGGACTAAACCATTTTGTACTTCACCTCATCATTGGCGTATGCAGACCAGATGAAGGGACAGAAGATCTCCAGGTGAATAACTTCCTGCATCAAGACTACATACGAAGTAGCACGAGCAACACCCTCTCAAAGGATGCAAGCTTACACTACAAGAATCCACAGGCTACACTGATAGTGGGTTTAAGTGACATTTCAGTATTGGACATTTGCAGGGCTACCACTTGGTCATTTGTGCATACCTTTACCAACCATTATGCCATTACCATGGCATCAAAGTGGATGTGAACATCAGTAGAGCAGTCCTACAGTCCTTGTTTAAATAGACTCCGCGTCCCACCTCCTGCGGGTATTGCTTGTGAGTTATCTATGTGGCATACATGGCTGCGCCTACTCAAAGAAGAAGAAGACACGGTTACTTAGTGCAGCTGTGGTTCTTCGAGATGTGATACAGACGTGTATTCCAGGACCCGCCCTCCCTCCTTTCTGCATCAGAGTCTGTACTCTTGACATATGGTGTGAAGGAACTGAGGGGCATTGGGGAAGCGCCACCTCATATAGCCAGTGGCAAGTCTATGACCATGAGGCATGAGTGCTGCCCCACTATGGGTACCGCTAGGCAAAATTCTCCATCTCTGGTGCCCTGGGTGCACACACACGAGTGGAATACACGTCGCCTCACATTTCAAAGAACCATCGTTATAATAAGTAACTGTTTCTTTCCCTCCATTAGTACCTTGCTGTTACCAGCCAATGATGGTAACTTGAGTAGGAGGACTTTTTCAAACTTGACCATTTATCCAACCCTTTTTCATTCCTCTCCCAGAGAAATGGCTCATAGGAGCATACAGACAACTACAGCATCACCTGAGAACAAAACCATGTCTTCCGTGAGACAATGTTTTCTCTTCTCTTGAGAGTCAAGGGTCATATTACTGCTCACAAACCAGGCCTTCTCACAGCTTACTGTGCTATGCAGCTGCCTTTGGGCCTTCTAGTTTGGTAATATGTAGAGTGGGATACTAAAATAGCTCTCCTACCTAAGCATTTGTAAAATACCCATCACAGTGGTATTTCAGGATTCATGGATCTGCTACATCATTAATCCTGGGTTTTTAAACTGAGGTTTTCTAAACTACTAAGGATTAATGCTAAGAATTTTTGTGTTATGTTATATTAGCTTAAGTATTCAAAGTTGTCATAAATCTAATAGTATTTTCAACTAATCAGATGCAATACTAATTACACGTGCACATGGAAAAGTTATATGACGACTCCCTTTCAGAAGGTCTTTTTGCTTCATTTCTGGGGCTTGCTGAATAGCAACTTTTTGTTCCTGAATAAAAGAATCTAGGAAGAAACCCAAAGGAAAATATAGTATGACCATTTAATTACTAAGTCTCTAAATTTACTGATTAGAAGAAAAAATATTGATGAATGCCTTGAGTGCAGAGATAGTCGTATCAAGGACCATCAGGCAAGAAATAACAATTTAATTAGCATTCTAGTAGAAGGAAGTGATCTGAGGACTTGTATTTATCAGACTTTCCTTAGGGGAATGGTGGAAAGTGTAGCTGAGAATTTTCTCTTTTGTCAGACTTACATTTGGCTGCATAAAACCATTTTTGCTTGTGGTGGTTTTTTTTTTTTTTTGCTTACAGTAATCTAGAAATAAGGCTGAAAGAAGCCTTTCCAAACACTTAATTTTAATTTAACTGTGTTGGAGTTTTTGCTTTGATTGAACTCTGAGGACTTAAAGTCCAAATTTTGGATTTAAACGGTCCATGCACATTGGATCCATATCCAGCTGCAGTTCAACTAGCTTGCCTCTTCTACCATTGATCTAATTCTGTTTTATACTCAGTTGTGCAGAAACTGAACATTAGGAACTAATCTTGTTGAACTTGCAGAGAGGAATTGACTCAAAATCTGAACATATGGTAAGAAAAGCGTCCTGGGGAAAAAGATGGACATCTATGAACTTCTAGAACTTTTTGAGCTAGTGTTAGAAAAAAATATGAACCAAAACATTTCACTGATGCTATATGATCCAATGAAATTTGCAGCTACTAGTTGGTATTGGTATTGGATAATGCCCTTAGATTCCCTATAAAGTATGATCTGAATTGACAGAATCATAGCATTACCATATTGCATATGCCAGCGGTTCTCAACCTTTTTTTCCCGAGTACCACTCGGGTCAGGTACAGTCAGGTAAAGTACCAGTTCATCTGACTGTACCTGGCCAGAGTGGGACTCGGCAAATAGGTCGAGGATCAATACTCTCTGCCGAAGCCCTACCGCCGTTTGACCATTTTCGGCGGCAGGGTGCTTGGGGCTTTTCGGCGGCAGTAGTGTTTCTCGGCGGCGGCAAGGGGGGAAGAATCACTGTAAAGACGGTTCGGCGGTGAAGGGGATTTCTAGGCGGCAGGATGGGGGGAGAATTCGGCGGCGGCAAGGGGGGGGTCTGCGGTGGCGACCTTTTTCGGTGGCGGCAGGGGGGGGCCTGCGGCGGCGGGCTTTTCCGGCGGCGGCAGGGGGGTTTGGCGGCGGCGGCAAGCTTTTTCGGCGGCGGCGGGGGGGGGGGGGGGGGACATTCGGCGGTGGCGGCCTTTTTCGGTGGTGGCAGGGGGGGCTGCGGCGGCGGGCTTTTCCAGCGGCGGCAGGGGGGGATTCGGCGGCGGCGCCAAGCTTTTTCGGCGGTGGCAGGGGGTATTTCTGCGGCAGAATCGGTGGCGAGGTTTTGCCTCGCGAACCACCAAGCCGTCTTCCAAGTACCACCCCCTGGCATATACAATATTTATTACCATATTTATATAAATCTAATCTAATCTAATATATATTACTATATTGCATATTAAATTTCATATTTATTGAAATTTTCCATTTCTTGAAGTTTGAAAATAAAAATATTTTACTTTGAAATCATGGGGGAAAAACAATTTCACTTTTTACTTTCTTCCACTTCTTGTTCAATGGGAAATTAAAAAAAAAAAAAAAAAGATTATAAAGCAGAATTTTTTTCACCAAAACACAATAAAAGAGTTCATGAAAAATGTAAAACAACACTAAAAATCTTTTGTGGTTCTCTCCCATGGCCATGGAACATGTTCATTTCAACCAGTTGTGCTTTTGAACAGAATAATTCTGTGCCAATAGCTCTATCTAGTGTTCAAGGCTTGTATTACAATATCAAAACTGTTTTAAATTTAAAAGCCATTTATCCACAGTATAGCTATATTGTGTAGATAATCCCTGATCCAAAGAGCTTTCAGTTTATTTTTGGGTAGTGTACAGCACTGAGCGCATATGCTGTCAATTGCAAACAAGTAAGTACTGTATTTTGTAACTTGGTTTTTATATGAAGTGTATCCCAAATGCATTATAGACTTAAATACTGTAAAAAACTATGGGGTTGATATAAAGAAAAAAGGGGGAAGATAAAAAATAAAAGGTTTAGAAACAGGGGAGAAAGGAGATTTTCAGATAAGATCTTAAAACAGATGAAGTGTTGATGAGGCAGAGAATTGATGGGAGTTAATCCAGATGGGCCATAGCTGTGCTTGGTGCTCCTGGGGATCTGGTTCTGAGTTAAACTGGATTCCTTCTTTTCCATCATTACCAATAGTAACAATTTTGCCTAGCAAAATTCTGTTATTTTGTATGTATATATCATTCTGTACAATTCCATTGTTTTCAACTTCTGCTCTTCAGTGACATCTAAGCAGCCCCAGTGTCTTTAAAAAGATGGAAATGAGAAGTCAAGGGAAAAGTTTCCTGCATTCCTTGCCAGCTTCACAGTTCCTACAGTGTGGTCCACAATGCACTCCAATACTTCCTAAGGCTTTCACTGCAATCTCCAACAGCAAATCACCAAAAAGGAATAGATGCCCCAACTTTGTCCACTTTGTCCTCTCATGCAAATACTTAATAATGACCTCAGCTGTGTTAAAGCTGAATGACTTCCCAAATACTTGGAATGTGTGATAGTCAGATGTGCTGACCTGTTAATATAAGAGTGTCTGAGGTAACTGTTAAGGTTTTGCATAATTGCACAAAAGAATGAAATTTTCATTACAGTGCACATTATAAAGGATAAGACTTTGTCATGGACATAACTGATTCCATGACTTTCAGAGACCTCTGTGACATTTTCTGCTTCTGCTTCACCCATCATGCCCTGGGATGGTGGGGTTGAAGCTCTCTGATGCCGTGGGCTGTGGAGATCCCTGTTGGGCCCTGGAGCTGTCATTCACCTCTGGTGCTGAGCTGCCATAGGCGGCAGGGGCCCTGCAGCTGTCATCAGCCTCCACAGTTGGTGAGGGCTGGAGTTCTTAGCTCCCCCGTCCCCCACCACCAGTTGGCCCCCTTATCTTATTTTTAGTAAAAGTCACAGACAGGTCACAGGCTTCCATGAATTTTTGTTTATTGCCTGTGACCTGTTCATGAATTTTACTAAAAATAACCATGACAAAATCTGAATCTTACACATTGTGAACAGTGATTCTTGTAGAATCGCTGCCTATAGGCCAGATCCGGTCCCATGAAAGTTAGTGAGAACCTCCCTAATGACTTCATTGGGCATTGGATCATATCCTTCTGTCTTTACTGAGTCACCTATTGATGCTAACCCTGATTTCAGATTACAGGCAGATTGGTATTTACAAAGTGCCCAAACATGACAGGTGCCTAATACTCTTATTGAAACGTACTACCCCGACTAAACAGATGACCTGCAACAGTTGTGCCTGTACAATGAACCCAGATTAGTCCCACACCTAATGAAAGGATATTGTTCATTAAAAAACAACTCTGGAGCCTTAATAAAACACAAGAAATCATGTTTAATTAACCACCAAAAATGTATTTGATTAAAACCCACAAGACAATACTTATACCATTTTATTTTTTTCTCCCTGTTTAAACCAAATCATATATGGAGAGTTATATTGCACAGAAGTCTCAGATATTCAGAAACAATTCAGAATCTGCACTGGCCAGGTTCTAGAAAGAAACAGAAGAAATTAAACATATCCCTTTACATGTAAGAAATCAAGAAAGTACAGTCTCATGATACAAATGGAGGATGTTCCATTAGGAAAGTGTGGAAGCACAAAATCAAGGCCTGGAAGGCCTTACACTGAAATGAATGATGGAAGTGTGTTAGCATGACTATAGATGGAAAAACCCACTGAAGACTGCTGATTGCGCTTTAAGCTGTTTTCGAAACTAGCTGCTTTTGTAATTGCCCCTAGCTGTTCTTGTAACAGATAAGGAGGTAGCCATTAGACTTGTGTAATAGATAAGGAATTATCCATCAGACTTGTTTTGCAGTGTAAAACTCCACTATGTGATCGGTATGTGAAGAGCTATCCTATATAAGCCATGGCTATTCAAACCTGTACGGAGTCTCCTGATAGCAGCACAGAAACCCTGTGCTATCCTGGGCTCCCCTATGGCCATAGCTCTCTGTGTGTCTGTCAGAATAAAGCTCCACTCGATTTGACCCAAAAAGAGAAGCTGCGTGATCTTTTCCACGACAAAAGCCATTACCGATAACTAACGTAGAAATTGCAAGGGCAGATGTCATTTGGGCAACGGAACACAGTTCACCCAATTTAATAGATTTATACACCATAGAACAACTGTATCCTCAGTAGCCTTAGCATAAATAAGTGGACCACTGCAGCAACATTGAACTGATACTAGGTTTGAATATTGAGGATAAAAGGGTGCATAACCCTTCGTGGTGCAGATGCATAATTGCAGTTTTGCCTTGGGAACGAGTTGATGTCTCTGATAATAAATTAAAGTAATATACTAACCTATATGATAAAGACAAAATTATTAGGATGAGGAAATAAAATATTGATAAAGGAGGCTGGACATAGGCATGCATATTCATGGCAACTTGTAGGCCCTATAAGAGGCCAGACCACCATGTAGTGTATAGATTTGGATCTTCAGACTCATTTGGCATGCCAGGCAGGCCAGGGCCTATTACTGGCCACATTTAGTGGCAAAGACTAAAAAGGAACCTCGCTGATTCAATCTCAGAGAGGGAATTTAATCCAGAAAGGATAAGGAGCTAATTTGTTTATAATTGGCTCTGAAGGGCAAGAACCTGTTTCTAGTTTTGAGTTTGCTATACCTTGGAAGATGTTTGGCACTGTGACGCCAAGTCACAGGAGACCAGTTAGCTACCTGAAGGGGGTGGTGGTAGCTGAAGAAAATGGCAGCATTGATCTGACCGGATGGCAAGGGTGCAACCCACAACAGGGTGTTTTCTTAGCTTCAGAATATTTCAGAATTCTCCAGTGATAGGAGTTCCCATGGAGCTTGGGTCATTGCTTCTCTGTCTCTCCCTATATATGTATCCAGATAGCTAAAACCCTGAATTACAGATCCCATGGGGGTTTTGGAGTAGGACAGATTCAGGTTTCCCAGGCCTTTTGCTTCCCTATGAAA
>NW_027131136.1:0-2087 GCF_026122565.2 Emydura macquarii macquarii
GAAAATATTTGCATGATTCAAAATTCTATTAAAATTATACTTAATAAAAACAAAAATATATATTCAAAAGTAATAAACCAAAATCAATATAGCAAATATTAAACCTAATTAATAAACAAAATAATAAAAATGAACTACTCTACCTATGACTCCATTAAGTCATTAAAAAACCCAAAACCCTTAAAAACACAACTAAACGACCACAAAAAATCAAACAAAAGCTTAAACAAACTTCACCGTCATGGCTCCTACCCCCAGTGTCTCCTAGAACCCTGAACCTTCTTCATCCTAATCCTAAAAAATATCGTAACCAAACCAGACCAAACAACCCAACATCACCACCTGTTCTACCGGTTCCCACTAAATCCCAAACACCATCTAAAATCAAATCAAATCAAATTTTAACAGCGGCAGCAACGACAAAGCTCCAGCCCATCTCAACTAACTTCTTCCCTGCCTCTGCCCTCAAAATAGTGATTACCATCTTCAACACCATCGAAAAGCTGTCAAACAAAGGGGGCTTTTCCTTCTACAAACTCTCCCTTGCTAAAAACCAAAACAATAAATGTTATTAAATTAAAAGTCTAGTTGTAGCTGTCTCAGTCCCTGGATATTAGAGAGACAAGGTGGGTGAGATAATATCTATTATGGTTCAGTAAAGATATTACCTCACCCACCTTGTCTCATTAAAATAAAAGTCTTACTTAATATTTTAAATTTTAAACACGTTAACAGTTTTTCTTTCTATTTTATATATTTAAGAAAGATTTTTTTTTAAAACCAGTGATAGTGTGAAGTTATTATTAAATCACAGATCCCCGTCTTAATCCGATTAACAATAATAAGCCAGCAACAGAAACAGTTCTGAATGATCTTACCCATGATGGTGATTTAGAAAACTGATTTCTAACACATGAACAGCAGTTATTGGTTAAGATTTTGGTTGTTTTGCCAAGAGCATTTGGTTCTGATTGTACAGTTTTTTGTTTTGTTGTTTCCATGTGTTAAATAAAGTATAACAGGGTGCTGGCTGTATCCCCAGATCAATGGAGTGGTAAGGTATTTAACCCTGATCTTTCTGTATTTGTGCTGATTAATCTTTGACTAACACTCCCTGGTTAATGAATTTGAATAGCTGTGATTATTTGATGTCTTATTGATAAAAGAAGCGAACCCTCAATAACCCAGCTGACAGAGGCCTGCGGGAGGTCCAAGTGCCCCTGGCTGTACTGCGCCCCGGCCATCCCTAACTAGTCCAGCAGCCATATCGCAGCCATGACACGGGGCCGTTCCAGCAATGCCACCGCTCGTGAGCACAGTGATTTAAAGAACCTCTCCCAGAGGGATGAGGAGTTGCAGACTAAACCTGCAGCAACATGTTTGTAAAAGATTATAACTTAGAGATGCTCCCTCATAAGGGACCGTACTGTGAACATAGGAATTTGGAGATGTGCCCTGGAGGCGTGGCTCCGGACGGGAACACCACATGGCTGGGTGCAGCAGGTAACCCCAGAAGCTCTCCAGTTTGTTTGATTAAAGTTCTATCCCTTTCTCATTCACTGCTTTGTTATTTAATGAACCCCAAGGTTGTTACAAAACCACAAGGTGCCCTGGTCTAAAATGCTTTTAGAACCAACATTTTATTTTACTGCCTCAGGCATGGTCAATAACCGAGCAGATTAGAACTCTTGTCAACAGACCTTTAACTAATGGTAACAGGGCGAACTTGGCAGCAGGTTCCCGGCCAAGTGTCCCCACCGGGCTTGGTGCGGTTGTGCTGAAACGGCTCCGAGCATGACGCCTGCAAGGTGCTGGGACGGGGTAGATCCACAGACACCACCATGCTGCTCCTTCTTCTGCACCTGCACAGCTGCTCAGCTCCCCCCTGAACCTGGCTGGCTTCTTGCAGATATAAACGTCCCATCTGGCGCAGCTCTGCGTGAGGATGTCCCCCTTCTGCGTGTACATGCAGACCTCGGCTCCTGGGACCTGGAACCTGCAAATCACACGTCCTGTCTCACTGCCAGCCATGGAGGGACAGCCCCAAGCTGGGGCATTACCCCTTCTTGGCTGCCTTGGTAAGAATT
>NW_027131137.1:0-20965 GCF_026122565.2 Emydura macquarii macquarii
CCAGCATCCTGTCCCTAGCAGCGACCAGCACCAGGTGCTTCAGTAGAAGGTGCAAGAATCCCTGTAGAGAACAATTACAGAATGACCTGTTTCTTCCCAATGCCTGTGATACAGAGGTGAATGGGTGGTTCACAGCTCTCATCAGGCCTGACATACTGGCTCCCCCTGACACACTGATTCTCCTCTAGCTCCAGTGTTACTTTCGGAAGAGGAGGATCAGAGTTCTATCCCCGCTACTGCTGTGAAGTTCTGAGTGGTTACTGCAGCTGGGCAGGTGACATTGGTGAAGTGATGGGTGGGGAGAGATTGGATACATTCAGATGAAAAGACTGCTACGGCAGATTTCACGTAGTTTAATTGTAAAATAGAGGATGCTTTTCAATCCTCAGCTCCCACGTTCAGTTCCTGCTGCCGACTCTCCCAGGCGCACAGTGTTATACACACAGATACCTACACTTTCATCCTGCCTAGACCAGAGGTCCTCAAACCGGGGAAGGGCCCCCCTGAACTGGGGGTGTGGAATATATTCTAGTGAGGCCATGAGAAACTTTAGGAAAAAAGAAACTTCCTGCACACATTTCACCCACAGTGGTTAATAACTGCAAAGCTGATTCCTCCAGACATATAAAATCCTCAGATGGTGCTGTGCATCTGACTCCAGATGGCGCTGTGCCTCTTGGTGGATTTCTGTTACGCTTGCATAGCGTTATACAAAGTCGTTGCCATCTCCCCGTTAACCCATTTGCTACGATGCAGTGTGCACATTTAATTGTAAGCAGCCCCACAGTTTTGCTTTTGCTCTTATTACAATGGATCGTTGGGTCTGGCTGAATCAATGCCTTACTGAATGTCATATTTAGTGAGATTTGCATGTTGATTTATTTTTTCCCTGTATATGTACGTGAGTGGCAGAAGGGTGGGTGTAAACTATTACTAGACGCAAAGAAGGGAGGCGTGATCAAATACGTTTGAGAACCACCGGTCTAGACCAAGACTGTTGTTGGACACTGAAAACACCTGCCAGAACAAATGCCAGATGCTTCAAAAGCCGATGGGTGAACATGGACTAGCCGGTAGCTAGAAGGAGGGGCTGTAGGAGGAAGTTGGGCAGACAGACTGTACATCTCTGAAGGAAGGACTTTCACACTTCCTGAAGCCCGGGGATAGACTATTCCACTACCTCAGGTATTCCTTCAGATGCAGCTTATCAGACTTGGTGACCACCAGGGCGATGTCGCTGCACATCCCGCCTTGGTAAGCTTTGATGCTCTCAGTCAGCAGCACTTCATGCACTTGGTCCCCCCCAACTCGTTCGATGTCACTGATAACCCAGATGACTGAACATTTATTGATGCTCTTAAGGAAAATGAGAGAGAGAGAGAATTAAATCTGGAAGAGAAAAGGCAGCCAAGCTCCGTCCTGCAATATGTGGAGCACCCTCGATTCCCCGCTGACGGCCATGGCAATGTAGAGCGCTCAGTCTCTGCAGGATTGTGTTAGCAATTTAAGCCCCTCGTTCAAGCCCCCCAACTATGACGCATCTGTGCCGTTCAGGACAGCACTAGCTGGAGTTCGAAGTTGACCTCTAGGGATATGTCTACACAGCAATTAGACTCCTGTGGCTGGCCTGAGTCAGCTGCCTTGGGCTGTAAAATTTCTGTATAGACATTTGCATTTGGACCACAGCCTGAGCTCTAGATCCCACGGGAGGTGGGTGGGGTGGGGTCCTGGAGCCTGGGCTGCAGTGAACGTCTACACGGCAATTTACAGCCCCATGTCCAGAGCTGGAGTCAGCTGACCTGGGCCAGCTGCAGGTGTTTAATTGCTGTGTAGACATTCAGTGGGATAGCCCTAGGGGAGAGAAGATAAAGGAGCTGGGAAGCACCTTTAGCTAATATCAGGGGTGCACCCTCAGGCGCTGATTCTGTCCATTTCTCTAAAGCCTTCCCCAGACCCCAGAGCACATTGCCCGCTCCAGAGCTTTGCTCCCTTTGTTACACTGGAATAGTGATGTTAAAATCAGTGTTTAAACACTCTCCAGACAAATCATGTCTCAGCATTTCCCCCCACACAGCGCAGAGCTGGCAAGTCACCTCTTTCCACATTTCATCCCTTTTGCTGTTGTAATCTCCTGTCCCGGGAATATCCATAAACACAACACCTTCCGGAATCACATCTGACTTCGGAATCGTCACTTCCACGTATTTGATTAGTGGCCAGAGTCGCATCTTGGTTCCCACGTCATCCTGTGCTGGTTCCTCCACATCCTTGTCATTGTGACACCGGATATAAGGGTCCAGTTCATCAGAGAGTTCTTTTGCCTGGGACACCAGAAATAAATCAAACTCTGCCCCTCTATGGTGATAGAACCTTGAAGTCCTCTGTGAACAGTAATGAATTGAACAACCTTCCACTGGGGGTGTTGTGAGACCAAGTTTCATCCCGCACTATTCATCCCCCACTGCACAATCACCCATTTCCTATCACTGTCTTGAATCTCTCCCCTCCTACTTTTGTTTCTCTGATAAAAGAACGACTGGATGGTAAATAGTTTGAGAGCCACTGCCCTAATTCATGCAGCATGATTCACACTCGCACCTAGAACTTATAGAATTGTTCAGCATTGTTGACTTCATATAAGTGATGTCACAGGAAAAACAATGTGGAATTGATTTAGCCGATGATAAGAAGCAATATTTCCTTGCTTCTCCTCCTGCCTGCCCCTCACCCACCTTCACTGTCTGAGACTGGGCCGTACTCACTTAGCCCTGCTGCTCCAGGACCCCCCTTCCCACCCATTCCTCCCCCTGCTCTAGCACCTCCCTCCCCATCCTACCCCTTCTGGACCCCACCTATTTCCTCCCCTCCCCAGCCTCCCCCTGCTCAGGCCCCACCCTCTTCACCCATTCCCCCCACATAAGAACGGCCATACTGGGTCAGACCAATGGTCCATCTAGCCCAGTATCCTGTCTTCTGAGAGTGGCCCAGGGCCAGGTGCTTCAGAGGGAGTGAATGGAACAAGGCTCTTTATCTAGTGATTCATCCCCTGTCATCCACTCCCAATTTCTGGCAGTCAGAGGTTTAGGGAAACCCAGAGCATGGGGTTTGTCCCTGATCACCTTGGCTAACAGCCATTGATTGACCTGTCCTCCGTGAATTTATCTAATTCTTTTTTGAACCCACAATGGATTTGGATTTTAAGAGCAGACACTCACTCACCTGCGCTGCTTTGAGGAGAATAAATTTTTTGGCAGGGATATTTACTAGTAGCTTCGCTCTCAACAGATCACTGTAAGGTCTGGTTTCAGCATCTTTCCCATAGAGCGCTTGAATCTTTTGGACAGCTTCACCTACATCACCCTCCACCTCCCCTTCCTCCTCCTCCTCCTCGGGTTTCTTCACAAGCTCCACCAGATTCTTCAGTTCCTCCTTCCATTCCTGCCAGGGCAGAGCAGGGCAAACAGGCCATTATTATCTTGGACATTTGGGTGCTGGGCTGGGAGCTGGGCCAGCTTGTTATTATGGGATAATGCAGGTGCTGGGGCTGGATTTGATCAGGGTTGTACAGGCAGCGGTCGTGGATGTCAGTAGCTATGGGGGTGCCTGGAGCTCGGGCTGGGTGGGAGTGGTGTAACAGCCGTCCAACTAAAGTGACTGAAGAGCTGTTTGAATGCTGAGCAGAGGGTGTGGTAGGGGAGCTGAGAAGTGGCTCAGTGCTGCAGGAGAAGGTGTGGGGGGCAGTAGTGCAGAAGCAGCACAAGTGGTTCCCTGGATTGTGCAGCAGACAAACCAGCTGTGGTTCCAGCAGCGGGAATCCCCTCTGGCCAACTGCAAGCAAAGCAGGGAGGGAAGTGCTGTTGCTTCCTCCTGTCCACTCTGGGCCTCCTAAGCACCAGAGAACCAGCCCCAGCCCTGTCCTTAGAGCACATGACTTCCTTCCTGGAGCCCACAGCCACCATCAGGCAGGAATGAGCCTCAGTGTAAGAAGCAGCAAGCAGGGGCCATGTGGGCCAGGCAGCCAGCCGCCCTCTCCATAAGACAGAGATTCACTGTGGAGGGGGCAGGGCTACACACCGAGCAGCCAGGATACTCTGCTAAAGAACACATCCACCCCATCCTCTGTGCACTGCAGAGGAATTAGCCTTGCCTCTAGTGAAAGAAGGTGAATTTTTGCCTCGTAGTTGTCGCCCCGGGTGTTGTTGACTTGCACCATGCAAGAGGTGCAGGCTTCACTCCCTGACACTGGCAGGAAGAACTGCTGATCGACAATGGCATTGAACAGCGTGCTCTTCCCGGCCCCAGTACCGCCAAAGAGCCCGATGTTAATAGGGTCCAAGGAAGACTTGTTCTTCAAGGTGAGGAGACGGTTCCTGAGGAGGAGGAGAGAAGGAGGGAGGGTTAGACAGACTCATGTATTTGGGAAGGGCCAGGCAGCTCCCTGCCTCACAAACAGAGCCCCATTGCAGTCAGTGGAAAGATGCCCCTCTTCTCCCTCCCCAACTGATTTCAATGAACACTGGATCAGAGACTGGACACTGAGCTAGTGGAAATGATAGAATCATAGAAGATGAGAGTTGGAAGGGACCTCAGGAGGTATCTAGTCCAACCCCCTGCACAAAGCAGGACCAACCTCAGCTAAATCATCCCAGCCAGGGCTTTGTCAAGCCAAAGCTTAAAAACCTCTGAAAGCCTGGTCTGAGTGTCACACCTCTAAGGATGGAGATCCCACCACCTCCCTAGGTAACCCATTCCAGTGCTTCACCACCCTCCTACGGAAATTTTTTTTCCTAATATCCAACCTAGATCTCCCCCACTGCAACTTGAGACCATTGCTCCTTGTTCTGTCATCTGCCACCACTGAGAACAGCATAACCCCATCCTCCCTGGAACCCCCTTTCAGGTAGTTAAAGGCTGCTATCAAATCCCCCCTTATTCTTCTCTTCTGCAGACTAAACAAGCCTAGTTCCTTCAGCCTCTTCTCTTAAGTCATGTGCTCCAGCCCCCTAATAATTTTTGTTGCCCTCAGCTGTACTCTCTCCAACTTGTCCACATCTTTTTTGTAGTGGAGGCCCCAAAACTGGACACAATACTCCAAATGTGGCCTCCCCAGTGCCGAATAGTAGGAAATAATCACTTCCCTCAATCTTCTGACAATACTCCTACTAATGCAGCCCAATGTGATGTTAGCCTTCTTGGCAACCAGGGCACACTGCTGACTCATATCCAGCTTCTTATTCACTGTAACCCCCAGGTCCTTTTCTGCAGAACTATTGCCTAGCCCATCGTTCCCCAGTCTGTAGCTGTGCATGGGATTCTTCCATCCCAAGTGCAGGACTCTGCACTTGTCCTTGTTGAACATCTTTTTTCTTTTGGACCAATCCTCTAATTTGTCTAGGTCACTCTGTATCCTATCCCTACCCTCCATGGTATCTACCACTTCCCATAGCTTAGTGTCATCTGCAAACTTGCTAAGGGTGCAATCTACCTCATCCTCCAGATCATTAATGAAGATGTTGAACAAAACCAAGCCCTGGGGCATTCTGCTTGTGACCGGCTGCCAGCTAGACATGGAGCCATTGATCACAACCCGTTGAGCCCTATGATCTAGCCAAGCTCTCTATCAATTTTATAGTCCATTCATCCAACCCATACCTCTTTAACTTGCTGATAAGAATACTGTGAGAGACTATATCAAAAGCTTTGCTAAAGTCAAGGTATATCACGCCCACCGCTTTCCCCACATCCACAGAGCCAGTCACCTCTTCATAGAAAGCAATCAGGTTGGTCAGGCATGATTTGCCCTGGGTGAATCCATGTTGACTGTTCCTGATCACCTTCCTCTCTTCCAAGTGCTTTAACATGGATTCCTTGAGGACCTGCTCCATGATTTTTCCAGGGATTGAGGTGAGACTGACTGGTCTGTAGTTCCCTGGATCCTCTTTCCTCCTTCTTGAAGATGGGCACTATATTTGCCTTTTTCCAATCAGGGACATCCCTCAATTGCAACGAGCTTTCAAAGATAATAGCCAATGGCTCTGAAATCACCTCAGCCAAATCCCTCAGCAACCTTGGGTGCATTGCATTTGGCCCCATGGACTTGTGTATGTCCAATCTTTCTAAATAGTCCTGACCCTGTTCCTTCAGCACTGCGGGATGTTCGCCTCCTTCCCATTCTGTGCCGCTCAGTGCAGTAATCTGGGAGCTGACCTTGTGTGTGAAGACAGAGGCAAAAAAGGCATTGAGTACCTCAGCTTTCTCCACATCCTCTGTCACTACGTTGCTTCCCCCATTCTGTAAGGTGCCCACACTTTCCCTAATCCTCCTCTTGTTGGTAACACACGTGTAGAAATCCTTCTTGTTCCCTTTCACATCCCTTGTTAGCTGCAATTTCAGTTGTGCTTTTACCTTCCTGATTTCATTCCTGTATGTACGAGCAGTATTTTTATACTCCTCCCTAGTCATCTGACCAAGCTTCCACTTCTTGTAAGCTTCTTTTTGTGTTTAAGCTCACCAAAGACTTCTTTGTTAAGCCAAGCTGGAAGCCTACCATATTTGCTATTCTTTATGCACATCGGGATGGTTTGTTCCTGTGCCCTCAATAAGGTTTCTTTAAAATATAGCCAGCTCTCTTGGATTCCTTTCCCCCTCATATTAGCCTCCCAGGGGATCCTGCCCATCTGCTCCCTGAGGGAGTCAAAATCTACTTTTCTGAAGTCCAGGGTCCGTATCCTGCTGTTCTCCTTTCTTCCTTTTGTCAGGATCCCGAACTCGACCATCTCATAGTCACTGCTGCCTTGGTTGCCACCCACTTCTACTTCCCCACCAAATCTTCCCTGTTTGTGAGCAGCAGGTCAAGAGGAACACGGCCCCTAGCTGGTTGCTCCAACACTTGCACCAGGAAGTTGTCCGCAACACTCTCCAAAAACTTCCTGGGTTGTCTGTGCTCTACTGAATTGCTCTTCCAGCAGATGTCAGGGTGATTGAAATACCCCATGAGAATCAGGTCGTGTGAACTGGAAACTTTCCCTAGCTGACTGAAGAAAGCCTCATCTACCTCATCCTCCTGGTCTTGTGATCTGTAACAGACATCCCCCTTATTGTTTTTGTTTCTAAGCTTAACCCAGAGACTCTCAACTGGCTTATCTCCAGTTTCATAGTGGAGCTCACAGCAATCATAGTGCTCTCTGACATACAGTGCAACTCCTCCACCCTTTCGCCCCTGTCTCTCCTTCCTGAAGAGGGACCGTGATCCAGTCTGTGTCATTTACTATGGTGCTATCAAGAGACAGGTCTGCACCCAAACCCTTCAAATGCACGAGGAGTTCTGACCTAGATCTGCACATTGTGAGGTGGATCTGTCTATAGAGCAGGTAAGCAGAGGCCTGTGTGAGCACAGGCTGTGGTGTCTAAATCATTAGACTTTAAGGGAGAAACTGGGCTGCAGACTCACGTGAGATATTTAATCTTATCCGACATATTTTCCTGGGGAAGAGAGGCGGTCAGCTTCTCGTACGTAATGTTCACAACTTTCCTGATCCTGGATTCCATAGATTCATCTGGAAGGAGGATACAATTACATGCTAGGGTTAGAGTCAGCTCTCACCAGCTAAGCTGCATTGTGCCAACTCAGAGCAAGAAGGGGAGACCTCCCGGGAAAACCCAGGGTGAGATGGCAGTGGTGATTCAATAGATGGCCCTTCATCCCCCTGAGCCAATGTCCCAGCATAATGCTAGCAGGTGCTGTTCTGCTAGTGCAGTAGTTCTCAACCTGCCGCCTGCGGGCTGCTTGAGGCCCAACCAGCACACAGCTGTGGCCCATACGAGATCCTCAGGGCCATACGGGCAGTACATATATTGTGTGGATCTGGCCCACATAACAAATAGAGCTGCGTATGTGGCCCACAATGGTAAATAGGTTGAGAACTAATGTGCTAGAGGCTATTTCAGGTGAGCTTTCAGAGTGAGGCCCACTGGGGCCAATTGGCAAAGGATTCGCTGTTCTTTACAAGTAACTCTTGTCTCAGACCTGACAACTCACTGCATCTAATACCCCACTTTCATGGTATTTATCCACAAATGGTAACATGTGAGATCTCTACTGGACGTTTGTAACTTATCGATACTTATCATCATATTGAGATGATGTGTTCGAGTGATGTTTAATGAATAATGTCAGTATATTGAACATTGGTGCCCTTGGGTCTTGGAGTGAAAATGAACCATATGTCTCAGCGATGGCCCAGTCAAGCAGGAGGGAGCTGTCACCTTTCCCAGGCTAGCCAATTATGTAATGCGTTGCTTAATTGTCTACCTTGCCCCAAACTCAGAAAAGTCAATGGAAAATCATCAAAGACAAACTATAAACCTTGAAACTGCTTGGCAGTAAAAAGGAACAATAGGGCAGTGAGGGGATGGCCCGGCCTGTGAATAAAGACAAAGGACTGATTCCGTAGATCACAGGATGAGTGGGGGTGGGTCATGAAAGACTTGGTCCTGGCTACCTGGGACTAGCAAGCACTGCAAAAGACGGAACTTTGGGGCGAGACTGTACTCTAGTAGCTAGGAAAGCGGCAGCTGTTAATAAGTGCAGGCCCTGTCGTACAAAGAGAGCCTGAGACACGAGGCTTGGTATGAGGCCTAAGGCTGAACTCAAGTCAAGCCCTGCTAATACAAAGAAGAGTTAGCAAAAGTCAGGCCCTGCCCTGTTACAAAGCAGATGCCTGCTGTCAGATTCACTACCCACTACATGAACTTGGCAAGAACAGGGCTGGTGTTGCAAAAACACCAGCACTTCTAGGCACTAAGTATTCACAGAAACACGTTCCAGAAGGATGGTACCAGAACACTCCGATATACGGCTATGGTGTGAACACACTCCCCGAAGGTGACACAAGGACACACTGACCCCTCTTAAAGATAAGGTCAGGATGACAGGGGGATGGATAGAGATGTTTTGATCAAATCGACAGGTACAAGGCACAGGGTGGTCACTCACCACGTCAGCGAGGCAACACATAATTTATTTATATCGATGTATAAAAGAGGAAAAAAAGCCTCATAAAAAGCAGCCAGCTGCGAACCAGCTGAGCAGTGAACAGAGGGGCAGCTAACAGAGGGAGGGAGTTTGCCTGGGAGTTCGCCTGAGGAGAGAGTCCACAGCGGGTTTTTGCTTCCCAGACGTCGTTGTGCATGAAACAGAGCATCTGAGGAGGCTCTCAGAGGAAAGATATGGAGAGGGAGCGATCTCTCGTTGTCACCTGCACTGCATGTGCTATGTTTGTCTTCCTCCCCCAGGATAAAGATGACTTCATCTGTACCAAGTGCAGGCTGGTTTCCTTATTGGAAGAGAAGGTTAAAGGACTAGAGACCCAAATATCAACCCTGCGTTGCATTACAGAAAATGATGTCTTTCTCCGTCGGGCCCAGGCACAGTGTAAGGAAGATTCAGAAAAGGCCGGGCAGGTGAAACTGAAGAACGGGGAAGAAAATTGGCCGCATGTGACCTCCCGAAAAAAGAGAACCCATGTGCCCACCATGCAGACAGAAGTAAGGAATCATTTTCATCCTCTCTGCACAAATACTATGGTGGAGAACGATTTGGAGGACACTTCGGAGGGAATGGATCAGAAGGAGACCCATTTGATCAGAAGGCAAGGGATGCATTGTCCTAAGGACGGGGGTTCCATGACCACCATTCCCAAGAGGAGGAGAAGGGTGATAGTGGTCGGGGACTCCCTCCTAAGGGGGACGGAGTCATCCGTCTGCTGTCCGGTCTGGGAAACTAGAGAAGTGTGCTGCTTGCCTGGAGCTAGGATTACGGATGTGACGGAGAGACTGCCAAAATTTATCAAGTCCTCAGACTGCTACCCCTTCCTACTTCTCCACGTGGGCACCAATGACACTGCCAAGAATGATCTTGAGCGGATCACTGCGGACTATGTCGCAGACAATTTCCTGGTGCAAGTGCTGGAGCAACCAGCTAGGGGCCGTGCTTCTCTTGACCTGCTGCTCACACACAGGGAAGATTTGGTAGGGAAAGTAGAAGTGGGTGGCAACCTAGGCAGCAGTGACCATGAGATGGTCGAGTTCAGGATCCTGACAAAAGGAAGAAAGGAGAACAGCGGGATACGGACCATGGACTTCAGAAAAGCGGACTTTGACTCCCTCAGGGAACTGATGGGCAGGATTCCCCGGGAGGCTAATATGAGGGGGAAAGGAAACCAAGAGAGCTGGCTGCATTTTAAAGAGACCTTATTGAGGGCACAGGAGCAAACCATCCCGATGTGCAGAAAGAATAGCAAATATGGTAGGCTCCCAGCTTGGCTTAACAAAGAAGTCTTTGGCGAACTTAAACGCAAAAAAGAAGCTTACAAGAAGTGGAAACTTGGTCAGATGACTAGGGAGGATTATAAAAACAGTGCTCGAACGTGCAGGAATGAAATCAGGAAGGCCAAAGCACAATTGGAGTTGCAGCTAGCAAGGGACGTGAAAGGGAACAAGAAAGGTTTCTACAGATATGTTGCCAACAAGAGGAAGATTAGGGAAAGTGTGGGCCCCTTAGAGAATGAGGGAGGCGACCTAGTGACGGAGGATGTGGAGAAAGCTGAGGTACTCAATGCCTTTTTTGCCTCTGTCTTCACAGACAAGATTAGCTCCCAGACTATTGTACTGGGTGGCACAGAATCATAGAATCATAGAATCATAGAATATTAGAGTTGGAAGGGACCTCAGGAGGTCATCTAGTCCAACCCCCTGCTCAAAGCAGGACTAACCTCAGCTATATCATCCCAACCAGGGCTTTGTCAAGCCTCAGAATGGGAAGGAGGAGAACATCCCGCAGTGCTGAAGGAACAGGTCCAAGACTATTTAGAAGGATTAGACATACACAAGTCCATGGGGCCGGATGCAATGCACCCGAGGGTGCTGAGGGAGTTGGCTGAGGTGATTTCAGAGCCATTCGCTATTATCTTCGAAAGCTCGTGGGATAGGACACAGAAGGACCTAAACAAAGTGAGGATTGGGCCAAAAGGAATCTAATGAGGTTCAACAAAGAAAAGTGCAGAGTCCTCCACTTAGGAAGGAAGAGTCCCATGCACAGCTATAGACTGGGGACTGACGAGCAAGGCAGAAGTTCTGCAGAAAAGTACCTGGGGGTAACAGTGGATTAAAAAGCTGGATATGAGTCAGCAGTGTGCCCTGGTTGTCAAGAAGGCTAATAGCATATTGGGCTGCATTAGGAGGAGCATTGCCAGCAGGTCGCGGGAAGTGATTTTCCCCCTCTATTCGGCATTGGTGAGGCCGCATTTAGAGTATTGTGTCCAGTTTTGGGCCCCGCACTACAAAAAGGATGTGGACAAGTTGGAGAGAGTCCAGCGGAGGGCAACAAAAATGATTAGGGGGCTGGAGCACATGACTTATGAGGAGAGGCTAAGGGAACTGGGCTTGTTTAGTCTGCAAAAGAGAAGAATGAGGGGAGATTTGATAGCGGCCTTTAACTACCTGAAAGGGGGTTCCAGGGAGGATGGGGTTAGGCTGTTCTCGGTGGTGTCAGATGACAGAACAAGGAGCAACGGTCTCAAGTTGCAGGGCGGGAGGTCTAGGTTGGACATTAGGAAAAAGTTTTTCAATAGGAGGGTGGTGAAGCACTGGAATGGATTACCTAGAGAGGTGGTGGAATCTCCATCTTTAGAGATTTTTAAGCTGAGGCTTGACAAAGCCCTGGCTGGGATGATATAGCTGAGGTTAGTCCTGCTTTGAGCAGGGGGTTGGACTAGATGACCTCCTGAGGTCCCTTCCAACTCTAATATTCTATGATTCTATGATAATCACAAAGGGGATGTCTTTGTCCGGCCGAGGTGGGAATGGAAAATCCTGCCATTCACTGAGCTAGTCCATTGTTACAGGCATACGTGCGTCAGTGGTCCTCTTGAGTCTATGGGATACTAGGATTCTGCTTCATCGATAATTAACCTGCCAATGTGCCTTTGTTAATTAAACGGATCTGTCGTCTATCTGGGCAGTTCGAGCAAGGTTTGCTGGGCTGGCTATCTGCGCAGAGCCAATGTAGCACAAAGAACACACACACGCAGCCAACAACTGACTACGGACTCTAGTTCGTGTCTTACGAGTTTGTTTTATGTCACCATTTGTTTCCATCCCTCACACTTGTGTCCAGTGGAATCGCCAGGCTTTCTTAAACTAATTCCCTTTTGTTTTGCTAGGACTGAACTGAAGTGCTGTGTGAGGAGATGCAGAGCTGGGCTAAGGTAAAACTGGGCTGGGAACAGAGGATCTGGGATTTCTGTGGGGGTCCAGTGACCAGGGGCTGGATACCAGAGTGGGGACACTTTGAAGGCACTCGGGGGCTGGCATGCGTATATGGTCAGTCTGCAGGGCAGGGCAGACTGGTGTAGCCCAGAGGCGGGTGCTTGAGCAGCTGACAGGCTGGTTGTATTCCA
Organism: Emydura macquarii macquarii; assembly: GCF_026122565.2. Classification (NCBI taxonomy): domain Eukaryota; kingdom Metazoa; phylum Chordata; order Testudines; family Chelidae; genus Emydura; species Emydura macquarii. The sequence continues at coordinate 12,459 of NW_027131137.1, forward strand.
GGGCCAAAGCCCAGCTCACAGTCCTTGGTGACCCGAGAAGCATCACACCTTTGATGGAATGCCGCGGCCCTGATGCCCCCTGCTGCAAGTGCCACAGAGCAGCCACATGAATATGGGCTGTGCAGCCTCGCACCCTACCCCTGGGGAGGGAAAATGGCTTCTGTGCCTCCACCACAGCCAGGGCTGGGTCCAGCTTTGCCCTCTCCCCAAAGCCCTGAGTATTGCAGGCACAGCTCCCAGTGTCAGCAGGGCTGGCAGTTTTCATACTTACAGGTGTTCAGGGACTCTTGCTCCTCCAACTCGAATGCTCGATACTTGTCCAACTTCCTCTTCTTCTTGGCAGGTGATGATGCATTTATATCTTCCCCCTCGGCACCTTTTCAGATTAAAGAGGCATTCTCATTAGCAGAATCACATTAGAGATGGGTATGAGTTACAAGGCTCGCTAATGACCTGAGGTTCAGTACAGATGGCATGAGAAGACACTGATCCTCTTATGGGTATAAATCTATCACTGTTATTTGCATTACAGTACTGGTAGAGGCCGGGACTGTGCTAGGTGCTGCATACATACTAAGACCTGGCCACAGTTATTCATAAGAACATAAGAACAGCCACACTGGGTCAGACCAATAGTCATCCAGCCCAGTATACTGTTTTCCAACAGTGGCCAATGCCAGGTACTTCAGAGGGAATGAACAGAACAGGTAATCATCAAATGATCCATCCCCCATCACCCATTCCCAACTTCTGGCAAACAGGCTAGCGACACTTCAGAGCACGGCTTTGTATCCCTGCCCATCCTGTCTCATAGCCATTGATGGACCTATGTTCCATGAACTTATCCAGTTCTTTTTGAACCCTCTTATAGTCTGGGCCTTCACAACATCCTCTGGCAAGGAGTTCACAGGTTGACGAAGACTAAATACTACTTTTTGCTTGTTTTAAACCTGCTGTCTATTAATTGCATTTGGTGACCCCTTGTTCTTTGTTATGAGGAGTTAACAATTCCCTATTTACTTTCTCCACACCAGTCATGATTTTATAGACATCTATCATATCCCCCCTTAGTCATCTCTTTTCCAAGCTGAAAAGTCCCAGTCTTATTCATCTCCCCTTATATGGAAACTGTTCCATACCCCAGTCATTTTTGTTGCCATTACCTGTACCTTTTCCAATTATCTTTTTTAAGATGGGGCAATCACATCTGTTTGCAGTATTCAAGATGTGGGTGTATCATGGATTTATATAGAAGCAATATGATATTTTCTGTCTTATTATCTATCCCTTTCCTCATGATTTCCAACATTTGGTTAGCTGTTTTGACTGCCGCTCCACATTGAGTGGATGTTTTCAGAGAACTATCTACAATGACTCCAACACCTCTTTCTTCAGTGGTAACAGCTAATTTAGACCACATCATTTTATTTGTACAGTTGGGATTATGTTTTCCAATGTGCATTACTTTGCATTTATCAACATTGAATTTCATCTGCCATTTTGTTGCCCAGTCATCCAGTTTCGTGAGATCCCTTTGTAACTCTTCGCAGTCTGCTTTGGACTTACCTATCTTGAGTAGTTTTGTATCATCTGCAAATTTTGCCACCTCACTGTTTACCTCTTTTTCCAGATCATTTATAACTATGCTGAACAGTACTGGTGCCATTACAGTCTCTGGAGGACACCATTATTTACCTCTCGCTCTGTTAACTGAACATTTATTCCTACCTTTTGTTTCCTATCTTTTAACCAGTTACTGATCCATGAGAGGACCTTCCCTCTTAACCCATGACTACTTACTTTACTTAAGGCCCTTTGGAGAGTGACCTTGTCAAAGGGTTTCTGAAAACCTAAGTACACTATATCCATTGGATCACCCTTGTCCCCATGCTTGTTGACTCCCTCAAAGAATTCTAGTAGATTGGTGAGGCATGATTTCCCTTAATAAAAACCATGTTGACTCTTTCCAAAAAATTGTGTTCATCAGTGTGTCTGATAATTCTGTTCTTTACTATAGTTTCAACCAATTGGCCCAGTACTGAAATTAGGCTTACTGGCCTATAGTTACTGGGGTCACCTCTGGAACCTTTTTAAAAAATTGGCATCACATCGCGATCCTTCAGTCATCTGGTACAGAAGCTGATTTGATGATAGGTTACATACCACAGTTAGTAGTTCTGCAAGTTCACATTTGAGTTCTTTCAGAACTCTTGGGTGATACCATCTGTTCCTGGTGACTTATTACTGTTTAATTTAACAATTTGTTCCAAAACCTCCTCCTCTGACTGCTCAGTCTGGGACAGTTCCTCAGATTTGTCACCTAAAAAGAATGGCTCAGGATTGGGAATCTCCCTCACACCCTCAGCCATGAAGACTGATGCAAATAATTCATTTAAGTTTTCTGCAATGGTCTTATCTTCCTGGAGTGCTCCTTTAACATCTCAATCTCCCAGTGGCCCCACTGATTCTTTACCAGATTCCTGCTTCTGATATACTTTAAAAATATTTTGCCGTTACTTTTTGGGTCTTTGGCTAGCTGTTCTTGAAATTCTTTTTTGGCCGTCCTAATTATGTTTTTACACTTCACTTGCCAGAGTTTATAGAATCATAGAATATTAGAGTTGGAAGGGATCTCAGGAGGTATCTAGTCCAACCCCCTGCTCAAAGCAGGACTAACCTCAGTTATATCATCCCAGCCAGGGCTTTGTCAAGCCTCAGCTTAAAAATCTCTAAAGATGGAGATTCCACCACCTCCCTAGGTAACCCATTCCAGTGCTTCACCACCCGCCTAGGGAAAAAGGTTTTCCCAATATCCAACCTAGACCTCCCCCATTGCAACTTGAGACCATTGCTCCTTGTTCTGTCATCTGCCACCACTGAGAACAGCCTAGCTCCATCCTCCCTGGAACCCCCTTTCAGGTAGTTAAAGGCTGCTATCAAATCCCCCCTCACTCTTCTCTTTTGCAGACTAAACAAGCCCAGTTCCCTCAGCCTCTCCTCATAAGTGCTGTGCTCCAGCCCCCTAATCATTTTTGTTGCCCTCCGCTGGACTCTCTCCAATTTGTCCACATCCTTTTTGTAGTGGGGGGCCCAAAACTGGACACAATACTCCAAATGCGGCCTCACCAATGCCGAATAGAGGGGAATAATCACTTCCCGCGACTTGCTGGCAATGCTCCTCCTAATGCAACCCAATATGCTATTAGCCTTCTTGACAACCAGGGCACACTGCTTACTCATATCCAACTTTTTATCCACTGTTATCCCCAGGTCCTTTTCTGCAGAACTTCTGCCTAGCTCGTCGGTCCCCTATAGCTGTGCATGGGACTCTTCCTTCCTAAGTGGAGGACTCTGCACTTTTCTTTGTTGAACCTCATTAGATTTCTTTTGGCCCAATCCTCCACTTTGTTTAGGTCCTTCTGTATCCTATCCCTACCTTCCAGGGTATCTACCACTCCCCCCAGCTTAGTGTCATCCACAAACTTGCTGAGGGTGCAATCTATCCCATCTTCCAGATCATTAATGATGATGTTGAACAAAACCGGCCCCACAACCGACCCCTGGGGCACTCCGCTTGTGACTGGTTGCCAGCTAGACATGGAGTCATTGATCACTATTCGTTGAGCCCAATGATCTAGCCAGCTCTATATCCATTTTATGGTCCATTCATCCAACCCATACTACTTTAACTTGCTGATAAGAATATTGTGAGAGACAGTATCAAAAGCTTTGCTAAAGTCAAGGTATATCACATCCACCGCCTTCCCTACATCCACAGAGCCAGTCATCTCATCATAGAAAGCAATCAGGTTGGTCAGGCATGACTTTCCCTTGGTGAATCCGTGTTGACTGTTCCTGATCACCTTCCTCTCTTCCAAGTGCCTTAAAATGGATTCCTTGAGGACCTGCTCCATGATTTTTCCGGGGATTGAGGCAAGGCTGACGGGTCTGTAGTTCCCTGGATCCTCTTTCCTCCCTTTCTTGAAGATGGGCACTATATTTGCTTTTTTCCAGTCCTCAGGGACCTCCCCCTGTTGCCATGAGCTTTCAAAGATAATAGCCAATGGCTCTGAAACACCTCAGCCAACTCCCTCAGCACCCTCTGGTGCATTGCATCCGGCTCCATGGACTTGTGTATGTGCAATCTTTCTAAATAGTCCTGACCCTGTTTCTTCAGCACTGCGGGATGTTCGCCTCCTTCCCATACTGTGCCACCCAGTGAAGCAGTCTGGGAGCGGACCTTGTCTGTGAAGACCGAGGCAAAAAAGGAATTGAGTACCTCGGCTATCTCCACATCCTCTGTCACAAGGTTGCCTCCCTCATTCTGTAAGGGGCCCACACTTTCCCTAATCGTCCTCTTGTTGGTAACATACCTGTAGAAACCCTTCTTGTTCCCCTTCACGTCCTTTGCTAGCTACAACTCCAATTGTGCTTTGGCCTTCCTGATTTCATTCCTGCATGTTGGAGCTGCATGTTGGAGCTAGCATGTTTATGCTCCTTTCTATTTTCCTCAATAAGATCTAACTTCCACTTTTTAAAGGATGCCTTTTTGTCTCTATCTGTTTCTTTTATTTTGCGGTTTAGCAATGATGGCACTTTTTTGGTCCTCTCACAATTTTTTAAATTTGGGGTATACATTTAAATTGAGCGTCTATTATGGTGTCTTTAAAAAGTTTCCATGCAGTTTGCAGGGATTTCACTTTTGCACTGTACCTTTTACTTTCTGTTCAACTAACTTTCTCATATTTGTGTAGTTTCCCTTTCTAAAATTAAATGCTACCATGGTGGGCGGCTTTGGTTTCTACTTCCCCCCCGCCTCACCCCGCCCCAAGGTTGTTAAATTTTATTATGTTTTGGTCACTATTACAAGCGGTTCAGCTATATTCACCTCTTGGACCAGATCCTGTGCTCCACACAAGGACTGAATCAAGAATTGCCTCTCCTCTTGTGGGATCCAGGAATAGCTGCTCCAAGAAAGAGTCATTGAAGGTGTAAAGAAACTTTCTCTGCATCCAGTCCTGATGTGACATGCACCCAGTCAATATGGGAAGAGTTGAAATCCCCCATTATCACTGAGTTTTTTATTTTTATAGCCCCTGTAATCTCCCTGAGCATTTCACAGTCACTATCACCAATCTGGTCAGGTGGTCGGTAGTATATCCCTACTGCTATATTCTTATTATTCAAGCATGGAATTACTATCCATAGAGATTCTATGGCACAGTTTGGTTCATTTAAGATCTTTACTTAATTTGACTCCATGCCTTCATCACTTCTTGGCTGGACACAGGAATGCAATAAACCAGGCCATGAAACCTTCAGCACTTCGGACACTCCAACTAGTACAAAATGCTGCAGCACATCATCACACCTGTCCTCTGTTCCCTACACTGTGTTCCCGTAGAAGCTAGTGTCAGGTTTAAGGTCTCAGTCCTTATCTTCAAGACGCACCATGACCTGGGCCCAGGATACCTAAAAGAGCATCTAAAGCTCTGTGACGAAGACCGTGGTTGGTAACTTCGCTCCTCTGGCACAATGGAACGCTCGACAACACAAGCAAAGTTGTCTGTGCAGGAAACAGAACTTTCTCCAGAGGTGGTCCGAGGTTGTGGAATGAACTCCCCCAAGAGAACGGACGACCATAACAAATTTCACCACTTTCTGTTTCAAGTGCAAAGCGCACTTCCTTGGCCTTGCCTTCTCTGCAGAAATAGGTATATTGAACAAATAATAATAATAAAAACTCCTACCAAAGCAAGTCATTCCATTCCATACACGTCTCCCTCTGGGGAGAGGATGAGAGAACAAACGTCATGTGACAGATGTACAGTTATGTTGCTTAATGCACCACTGGAAGATGCTCATATACTACGGTGACGGGCATGGTATAATGCACCTATATGGAATAGAATAAGAGAAAGTCTGGGTCGAAGAGCTTCAAGTCTGAATAGAAATGAATGGAAAGAAGTAGGAAAAAGGAAGTGTTATCATCTCTCTTTACAGATGGGGACTGAAGTAGAGAGAGATTCAGGCTGACATCTTCAAAAATGCCAAACATTAATTGCAGTAGAAAAGGGTGTCCAAATGCCTTATGCAGCTTTAAAAATCTCAGCCTGAGTGGCTTGCCCAAGGAGTCTGCCTGAGCTAGGAATTCATCCCAGGTGGCCTCTCAGGCCCTCAACTGCAATGCTAGTCCCCCTCAGGCTTCTTTTCTCCAGATTAAACATGCCCAGTTATTTTTAACCTCTCCTCACAGGTCAGATGTTGAGAATCTTTGATATTGTTCTTCTCTGAACTCTCTACAGTTTGTCAACATCTGAGGCCTCATCAGTGCAGAGCAGAGCAAGACAATTACCTCCGGTCTCTTACATACGACACTCCTGTTAATACATCCCAGAACGATATTAGCCTTTTTCACAACTGCATCACTCTTGACTCATCTTCAATGTCTGAACTACTATAACCCCCAGATCTTTTTCAGCAGTACTACTGTCTCACTGGTGTGGCGAGGTAGGCCTACTCAGCCCCGTGGGTCTACGCTCCCTTCGGCTATGCCGGTGGTGTGGCTGGGTGGGAACAGGGGGGCCCAGTCCCACCCTCTACCTCGGGCCCCGACTGAGGGACCTTGCGAGGAGTAGCCTCAAACAGCTTAGTTCATCAGCTATACTACCTTCCTTGGGTCGCTTGTCCATGGCCCCTCTGCCTGCAGTCCACTGCCTGGAATCTGATAGGCGGGTTTCCCTCTTCCCCCGCCTTGAGTCTCTCTGTCCAGTAGCTTGAGCAGTGCTGGTTCTCCTTCAGGCTTTTGGGGCCTGCATCCCCCGGCCCTGCCTGGACAGACTTCTCCTTATCTCCCGTGGCTTGGTGCTGTCGCAACACCAACACTAGCTCCAAGCCTTGTAGCTGCTCCGCTCATTCACCCAACTCCCTCTCAGCTGCCCCTGTCTGCCTGAAATGGAGGCTTTTAACTGCTGGGACAAGCTCCTTAATTGGCTTCAGCTGGCCTAATTGGCCTAATTGCCCCGGAGTAACCCCAGCTGAATCACCCAGGGAATAAGGATTTAATGAGCCTGGGGCTAATATGTCTTCTGGCATCCTTCTATAACCATCAGGTCTGGCCCTGTCACACGGTTGATGCCCCATTTTGTAGTTGTGCGTTTCATTTTCTTCTTTGTAAGCGAAGTACTCTATAACTGTCTTTATTGAATTTCATCTTGTTGAATGCAGACCAATTTTCCAATGTGTCGGGGCTGTTATTAATTCTAATGCTATCCTCCAGGTGCTAGCAAACCATCCCAGCGTTGCATCATCCGCACATTTTATAAGCATGCTCTCCTCTCCATTATCCAAGTCATTAATGAAAATGCCGACTAATAACTAACCGTTGTGGGACCTCACTCAAAACCTCCTCGCAGTTTGACAGCTATTGGTAAATTATTGAGAACTATTCTTTGAGTCGGTCCTTCAACCAGTTTTGCACCCACCTCAGAGCAATTTCATCAAGACCACATTTCCCTAGTTTGCTTAAGAGAATGTCACATGGGACTGCATCAGTAGCCTTACTAAAATCAAGACAGATCATGTGTACAGCTTCCCCTCATCCTCTAGGCCAATAACCCCATCAAAGAAGAAAATTTGATTGGTTTGGCATGACCACGTCTTGACAAATCCATGCTGGTTATTACTTATAACCCTATTGCTTAATAAGTTGTTCCAGCATCTCTCCAGGTATTGAAGGTAGGCTGACTGGTCTAGAATTCCTTGGGTCCTAATTCAGGATTGAAAAGTTGACTCCAGCTTCTGAGGGCCCATGTGACCAGCCTCCATCGCCAACTTGTTACATTTCCAAACAAGCACCGTACTCCCATGCAGCCCCTTATGCTTGGGAAAAGTTCTAAGCATCCACAAAACTACCTCATAATGCACCTGTAACCGGTTTCACTCACAGGCTGGTAGGCCGTGACCCGACAGTCCTTTCACCCCTTTAGTCCCGTGTGCATGTGTGGTCACTGGTCGACACACAATGTGTGTGTGGGAGAATGACTGTACTTGGAGTGCCACGGGGGCAAGCCGCCTGGAAATCAGCAGGCCTAACAGTGAAACTGCTGCCCATCAATTCCCGGTGCAGGGGGTTCTCCTGGACTGAGGTGGGGGGAAGGTAGTGGGTACCGGGACCTCCCTCTCCACTGAGTCCCAGCCTAGGGTCCTAGAGGGAGAGCCATGGAATGCCTTGGTTGCTTTTCCTGGTGCATCTGGCCAACCGCCCCTGGACTGCTTCCTACCTCCCTCATCTCTTTCAGTTTGGGATTTGCTCATAGCCCCCTGGTCCCCAGCAGGGAGTTCTCACTCTTAACAGCTCAGGCAGCCAAATAAGCATTCCCCAGCTCCCTTCCTAGTGTCCAGCTATTTTCCCTCCATAGGGAATGTGGGGGGGAAGCGTTAGGCCCCTACACTCCTGGTTGGGTCTTTCCCACAGTCCAGATCCTCTGCTGTGCATTGCATTGTCC